>NW_028300416.1:0-80475 GCF_049724085.1 Artemia sp. Qi Xiang Cuo | reverse complement strand
ACTGTTAAGAATGAGAACTTGCTTTTATATTATGTTGTGGTTCGATACTTGGCAGCAGGTATTAATATTCGCAGTAAGCAAAGTGGGACACCTATTCCCTGCGAGGATTTGAGAAATTCCCTCTCCTTTTTCCCCTAAACGTCATTCAAATGAAGTTTTTATATGGGACTGGAATAAAACAATCTTCATCCTCTTATCCTCTATACATAATTAAAAATAGATGTAACAAAACAAAAGGTATTGTAATAAATACCTTGTTGTTGAGGCTGCATTTGCTGTTGAGCTGGAGCAGCGAAAATCATGCCACCAATACCATCCAATCGAGTACCACTTCGAATATATATAGGCGAATTGTGTGACAATATGGACTGCTGTATTCCATTTGGCCCAGTGGCCCAAGTAAATCGTTGACCTAAGTTGAACTGCTGCGGTAAATACTAAAAATAAAAGATTGTACTTATAATTTATGGATTAAACTATTCGCAAATGTGTACATGAAAAATTGAAGTATTTTTTATCAATAAGAAGCTTAATTACCGAAATTAAAAACAAGCTACATAATAACTAGGCATCAGAAATAGTAGCCTACCCTATTTATCCCTTTGTCCGTTAACAATACACTGACAAAGTTCGATCAGGGTTACAGTTTTTACGCGAAGAAGTTGCACTGGGGGGGGGGTTCATTTTTAACGCACCAAACATTTTATGGGACTATTGCCCAATAGTTTCTTTCTTTTTTACATGTATGTTTTCTAATGTGTTTAACAGCATTTAAGCACATTTTAGCGTAGACTTAGTCAATATACTTAGTCAAATTGGTTTCAAACAAAAATATTTAGCAATGTTTTTTTTTTGGTTTTTTGTTTCAATTTTTTGGTTTTAATCTTTTTTTAGAGAATATATTGACGATGCACGAGGTTGAGGTTCAATAGAAATCATTGACACTCAAACCATAAGAGCTGTTGAAACCCACGAGCCGTAAAACCCAAAGAATTTGATCGATTTGGCTTCTGAATGGTTCACACTACTTCTCGCTTTGTTATTACTTTTTCCGCCTTCTAATAGGGATTGTCTTATTACTGTCTTTTTTTTGTTAAATGACCCCAACTGTACCTCTCTTAAAAGGGTTATATTTGACCCTATATCTAATTACTTATGGACTTATCAGACAAGGGCGGATCCAGGATTTTTTTCGGGGGGGGGGGGGTACTAATTTTTGACTTTTTCGGGGGGGGGGGGGGTTACTAATTTTTGACTCAGTTTTCGACCAATTTTACTGATTTTTACCTAGGTTTTACTAATTTTCGACTTATTTTCGACTCGGTCAAAAATTTCGGGGGCGGGTCAAACCGGGTAACCCCCCCCCCCTGGCTACGGCCTTGTTATCAGATTATAAACACGCAAGGGTGGCAAACTATGTTTTTTTTTCAAATAACTTAATAAGACTATCTGTTCCTATTTAGCACGCAGGAAAAAATTAAGGTTTCGTTTGTGCCATGAAGGGAGAACAGGATAGCAAATAAAAAGTGGAAAATGAAATATATCGATGTATAAGCATTAACTTTAAACGAAAAAATTGAGTTACTACTAATGCAAGGAATTTTTTCCTGGAGCTGTTCCAAGACATTACTTTTTTGGAAAACATATGGAAGTTTTTAGACTTCATACGTTTTTAACTTTTTAGGTATGCATGGGAAATATATAATTTAGGCTATATATTTGCACATTAGGTCAAACAAAGTGAGGCGCTTTTAGGAAGGATATAAGTAAGTATTTCAAGGAATCCTCATATCATCCCTAAAAGTGCTTCACTTTACTTTAACTACCCCACCCCTTAATGTGAAAATACATAGTCGAAATTATGCAAGTACTTGCCCATTAATTATAAAAAAAAACAGACTCCAACGAGCAACCAACAAATACTGAACCGTAAATAGTGGTACAGTATAACGGAAAAGATACGTAAACAAATTGTAAATATAAAAAAAACTACAAAAACATTAAAATCCTTTTCGCTCTTTTGCGAAAAATAGTCTATTCCAATTTATATTTCTTTTTCCTTTCAGTAAATTTCTATTCTTTACTACTACAATCCATTTTCTTTTATCAAGGAGGCACACTTGTGCCTCTATAAAGAGGCGACCCACCACAATGTTAAGCGATTTCAGGTCCTAGAGGTCGCAGAGAGACGGCGGTAATCGAATTTTGTAGCCCAAGCTTAAACTAAGAAACTTGCAAAATTTCATCCTCCTCCGACTTTATCTTCATGGGTTAAACTGGGCCGGAAGTTTGGACCCTACCACCACAGCCCCCCTTTAAAGTTGTCCGATTGGGCTGAAATTTAGAGGTTAAGCTTTCCTAGGGCACGGGAGCTTATACTAGAAATTTCAGCTCAATCCGATCACTCCTTCCCTGTTTTCAAAAAAACAAATATAGCCACTTAAAATTCATCATTTCTTTTTTTTTCTTAGCCACGCCTACAGGCCACAGTTGGCAACGGATCCGGTTGAATGAGAACTCATTCGAAGCAGAATTCGACCTGTTAGGGCCTTTTGATATTTTCAGACCGAAAAAATTATCCCCCGAATTTACATTTACGAAAAACCTCGTTTTCCTATATTAGCCCATTTTAATTTTTCCCACCACAACCCCCCTTTAACGTTGTCTGATTTAACGTTTATTGTTTAAAAAAAGAGTTGTGAGAAAGTCAAACTTTAGCGTAAAGAGCGAGGCGTTGAGGAGGGCACAGCCTCTTTCATATACGGAATAATTTCTGTTCGTTTTAAGTTTTAATGTCGCTCCTTACTTTCAGTATAAAGAATTTTTTTTATATTTAAAGGCTGCGAAAGCGGGGGGTTTGGGGGGCGGTAGCCCCCAAACTGTGCCTCCTAATCCCTTTACGTTTTAAGGTTCGACCTTGTAACTCAGCCTCTTTAACTCTTTAGAAAACGTAGTTTTTTTCAAATAATTAGTATATAATTCACTGTTGCCGTGGCAAAAAAAAAGTGAAAAAAGACAGGCGGTGCTATTCCCACCGCCTTTTCATGACATTAAATATAAAAAAAAACACGTTTTTTTAACTGAAAGTAAGGAGCGATATTAAAACTTAAAACGAACAGAAATTATTCCGTATATGAAAGGGCCTGTTCCCTCCTCAACGCCTCGCTCTTTACGCTAAAGTTTTTTATTGTTAAAAAAATAGAGATGTGAGAAAGTCATACTTTAGCGTAAAGAGCGAGGCGTTAAGGAGGGGACAGCCCCTTTCATATACGGAATAATTTCTGTTCGTTTTAAGTTTTAATGTCGCTCCTTACTTTCAGTTAAAAATCGTTTTTTTTATTTAATTTTTGAACGTTTTTGAATAAATACAGGTTTTGATCTTGGCTCACAGTACATGAATAATTGAAACAAAATTTTCACATTAATTTAATTTTATTTGTTTAAATGACTTTCTCGAAACTTGTTTCATTTTATTTATGAACGTTTTTATTAGTAATAAATATATGTAACTTACGAATTAACTTACGTAACGAACTTCTATATTCATATATTTTTAATACATATATTAGGGGGTTCGCCCCCTAGTTAATACCTTGCTCTTTAAGCGATAGTTCAAATTTTGTTCCAATTCTTTAAAAATGACCGCTTAATCACAAAGGCCGTTAATTAGAATAAATAGCTCTTATGAAAGTACTAAAAAATCTTTGGCTTAAAGAGTGAGGTATCGACTAGCGGGGTGAACCCAATCATATATGTAATATTTTCTGTTCTATAAACTTTTAGCAGTTGAAAAATTTGTTTTTTATATTTAATTTCTGATCTTTTTTAAATAATGCTGGGAAGTCCGGCGTCCCCTTCATAACAATGTCCCTTCCCCCATGAAAACTTCCTTCTTGAAAAGATCCTCCTACACAACCCCCAACCCCAGGCGGAATTTGTTTCGGGGGTGGGGCAAATCCTTTAAGCCCATTATTCTGTGAGAAAAATCAGAAAATTATGGGAAAATGAAAAAAATCGTGAGATTTCGGGGGGAGCCCCTCCCCCCTCCCGCGTACGTCCCTGTCCGACCCCCCCCCCCCACTACTAGGAAAATCTCCCCTGAAAACGGCTGTACTGTATACTTCCCAATAACCGACACTATATGTTAACATTGGGTAAAGTCCATAACTTTCAGCCCTCCTCCCGGGAACTTCGGGGGATTAAGTCATCCTAAAAGACATAGTTATAATATTTTCGAATATGCTGAACAAAATGGCTATCTCAAAATTTTGATCAGGTGACTTTGGGAAAACAATGAGCGTGGGAGGGGGCCTAGTTGCCCTCCATTTTTTTTGGTCACTTGAAAAAGGCACTAGAACTTTTAATTTCCATTCAAATGAGCCCCCCCCCAAGATATTCTAGGACCACTGGGTCGATACGATCATCCCTGGGAAAAAAATAAATAAATAAACACGCACCCGTGATCTTTCTTCTGGCAAAAAAAGCAAAATTCCACATTTTTGTAAATAGGAGCTAGAAACCTCTACAGTAGGGATCTCTGACACGCGGACTATGATGATGTGATTTTCATTCAGGTTATATAGCTTTTAGGGGGTCTTCCCCCTTTTTTTGAAAAGCAGCCAAATTTTCTCAGGCGCGTAACTTTTGATAGGTACATTTAAACTTGATGAAACTTATATATTTTAAATCAGAATTAAAATCTGATTATTTTTGATGTATCCATTAGTATCAAAATTTCGTTTTTAGAGTTTCGGTGACTATTGAGCCGGGTCGCTCCTTACTTACAGTTCGTTATCACGAACTGTTTGATAACCAGCACTTGAGCTCCTAAGCTTTTCAACCCAAATATTCTGTTTGTAACAATCTGGGTTCCCAGGTTTCGTCTCTCGTCATCTGTTTTTTTTTCTCCCTTTTGGATACATTTGGCCCATACAGTAATAATATGTAATAATAATATGATAGACCTGAAAAAACGTCAAATTCAAAAATTCAAATTCATCGGAGGAGGGATTTTGAATTTAAATTTAATTATTTTCCAGTAGAAAAACAATTCCGAGGAATATGCCAGTTGCCCTCGAACCGCTTTAAAAACAATCAAGAAACGAAAGAAGGCTGATCACAAGGAAAGAAAGTACAAAAAAGACAGTACAAAAGAGAAAAAGGGAGAAATTAAAAGGCAACCCCTCCCCACAAAAAAAATAAAACAACAGCAATAAATATGCAATAGTTTCTACAAAATAAATAAATAAATAAATAATTAGACAAGGAGAACTACAGGTTAAGTTTTTCACATTATGTGTTAAAGGTAATTATTTGGTTAGAAAAAAGAGAGAAAAGAAAAATGAAGAAGAAAAGTACTAAAAAAAATCACCCCCTTAATATTTGTTGCACAGTAGTGTGATACTGCTGAACCGTTAGTACTATTGTATAAACGTTCTACAATAATTGTTTATTTTGCATAATTTGCATATATGTTAAGTAAAAAAATGCACCCGCGAGGTAATATGGCCTCTGAAACTGGGATACTAAAAAACATTTCCAATATTTCTAAACCGAATGCTACATAAAAATTTTTGTTCGATTGAGGTTTACCAATATTTGGACCATATTTGTTCTTTTGTGGCATAAAATGACACTTGAATGTGGCGGGGTCTCTATTTTTAGTTGGAAATGGTATTGGTCATTAGCTTTCAATTTCTATATGAATGAGCACTTCACTGATTTTTATGACCATTGATTCGACAAGCTCATTCCAACCCCCCCCCCCCATCCCCAAAACTAAGGCACGCGCATGAGAATACGCATGCATGGCCATCTTTCTCTGAAAAAACTTAAGAATTCATATTTCCGTATACGGAGGGTTGAAGCTTCCCCTCGAGGGCTCTCGGCAATGTTGACTTTTAAGGTTTAATTTCTTCTTTTTTCGGAGCGTTTTCAACATTTTTTTTAATTATGTAAATTTTCTAATCCTAATAACTTTTGATAAGTAAAACAAATTTTACATGTTTGGGATTAATATAAAAATACTTTATTTTGATACATTGTTATCGAAATTCCACCTTTTTGACTTTAGTTTTCTATTTTCGGTTTCTTTACATACCGCTCGTTACCACGAACGGTTTGGTATTTCCTAAGTGGCAGAATTCAAGGGCACCAATTGACGAAGCGGGCATTTGCCAAAGATTTCGGAAAATACACGTTTTTGCATTTGCGTTAAAAATTCCCTTGTTAGGTATTTTCATTGGAGAAATTGAAAAAGACAACAAAATTGACCCTACCTAGATTTTGAAAAACACACTTTGTCCCTCCCTAACATTTTCGTGAGTTGACACCACAGGTACAACTACTACACCTGTTTCCACATTTTGAAATAAAGAACTGTTTTACATTTAGCAATCATGGGAATTTACCTCCTCCTACAGAATAAAATGTGTAAAAAGTAAAATATTCAGAAAATACGGTTTCTTCTGGCCAAAAATACTTGTTTTTAGAAATGTCCCCCATCACCCCTGAAAAATTTTGGAGGCTTTGGGTACGGTAATTCAAAAACCGTCTAGTAAAATGTTTGTTAAGCTGAGATTTATGTCGCACCCTCTTTAGCTCAGTTCATCTCATAGATTATTTCAATTAGTTTTTCTTTGTCGTATTTGGTTCCCAAGTTGTAGGGTTTCTGAGGGGTTACAAAATTTCCACGCCCTTTGGGTCGCAGCACGCGGGCCGCATAGTTCTACCACATTTGGCACAGTTTTTTCACCCATGTCAAAGTCCCACACAGCTTGGCACATTTTCGCCGCGCTTGACACGCGCCACCAGGCGTACGTGATTTCCGGAAATCGGCACCCCTCGGAAGTTTCTATTATTATTTAATAAACCCCCCTTACCCCACAAAAAAAGCAATAGAAATCAGGTTACAGTGCATCGACTCATGCACAACTTGAATTAATCAATGTTTAATTAAATTGTCTTATTTATGCATCAAAAATAATTTCGGACGTGCAATTCTGGCTAATTTATTGAACAGGGAAAAGATGCAGTTCTTTCTGAATCCGTCTTGAGCGACACACATGCTATGCCACTGAAGAAGTCGATGTGATTTTAGTATGTTTCAATAGGATTAGTAAGTTAAATTTCAATGGAAGATTGCAATTCTTTCAAAAAATATGAGTTGATTAGAAATATTGGTCATTTTCAGTTACGACTGAAGCATAACAACATTCAAATGACTGCCATAGTTGGTTTGACAGTACACCATCCAATCAACTCAATTGCTCAGATAATTTTCGATTGTTTTGGCTCCAATTGAATGATTGTCAACTTTAATTTCGTGTCTCGACTCTCGAGGCATCAATCGGCTCTTGATGGTTAGTGTGGCTTTTTCGTCGATGGCACCCAAGCAAAAAATATAACAGGGTCAAATCCCTGATCTGAAGCGGCCAATTAGCATCAGCATCTCAGCTGATTATTCTATTCCAAAAGTAGTTCGCAAAAGATTGATGGTTATGTTGGCTATTTTTTAAGTGGCCACAACACGTTAAAGTCAAATGCCATCTATGTCATAATATTCAACTTCTTTCCACTCGTGAATGTTAACCCCCAAAATCAAAATCACGTGTAACTTGAATTCGAAACACTTAAGGTGTGCCCTGGGACGTACGCAGGGGGGGGGATTAAGGATCCCCCAACCCTAAAATTTCCCGACTTTCAGGGTACTTTTTCAAATCACCCAGTTTTTTTCCTTCTGGATCCCCTCCCCCTGAAGGTTTTATGAGTAGGTGGCTGCCCCCCACCCCCGTTAAAAGTAAAAATCCGTAAATCTTTCGTAGCATACCTGCAGAGATCAGACATCAGTCTTTTTTTTACTTAATATGAGCATATAAGGGGCTGAATTTGTTGATATGAGTCATTCTGGATAAACACAATAACAAGGACTTAGCTATATTCGATGATAATTGTCTTCTGAGATCCACCCTTAACAGCTAACGGCAGTGTTTTTTATCTGATGGGTTCAGTCTTAAGATATATTCAATAGAAATTGGGTTTTTAATTTTTTTTAGGGCAAGATCTATTAAGCATATTAACATAAGAAGTTACTATTGACATTTCTAATTTTAATATACTAATTTAATTATAATTTTATATTAAAAATTTCAAATCATATCCTACCTTTATTTAAAGTTTACTGTTTCAGAATGTCCAACTTTTATATGAAAGACTTAATGTTAACCATTTCAAGGCCGTATCCAGGGGGAGGGTTACCGGGTTGGACCCCCTCCCACCCCCAGATTTTTTTTAGGGTTCCAAAAAGGAGCCCCAATCCCTAGAGAAAAATTTTTTTTGTGTTTTCCAATTTTTTTACCCCCCCCCCCCAAAAAAACAAACCCTAAACACGACTTGAATTAATCTTTATTTTTTGGATTTTGTTAGTACTGATGCTCAGCGCGTGGACAGTTAAGTGAATTCTTATACATAGTTATAGCTGTCCTTAATTGTTATCTTGGAATTATGCGAGAGTCTAAAGAGATAAATTAATATTCTATTTTTTGAATACGGCTTCTTCAATCTTTAGGTCACAGAGATAAATTAATATTCTATCGAAACCATAATAGTGTAGCTAGGAACATCTTAGAGATGAAGAGATTAACGCGAGAAAGGGGTTCCTAGGAATTTCAAATGTGACAGCGCAGGGATGCCAAAACAAAAGGAACACGCAGAAAATACGTTTAGGGATTATTTGGGTGAAACAGTTTTGAAACATTTTAGAAGATGATTTGGGCGAAACCGTTTTAGGCATTTTAGAAGATGATTTTAGAAGATGATTTAGAAGAGGATTTGAGGGTGAAACTCTGTGGTCGTTATAATACACAAGTTCCATTTGAACAGTCTTGTGAGGTCCCTAACCCCAACAACCCCCCCACCCCATCCCCAACGGACCCCATCCCCCTACCCCCACCCCGAAGGAACCCCCCGGCCCCTCAACCTCAATGGGCTCCAAAGGTCCCCCGAGCCCCCAAAGACCCCCCGGACCCCCAAAGACACCCGGCATCCCCAAAGAACCCCCCCCCATTTTTTAATACTTGTTTATGTGAACTTGAGACATAGAAAGGAACCCCACATTTCAAAGGCTTTATTATATCTTTCCAGAACAAGTTCCTTTCTTAATATTCCCTCCTAAACCCATTTTACAAGTTGATGTACTCATCCTTTTCACCACAGCTTTGCCTTACAACTTTTGGAATACCCTAACGCCAAGCAGTACTTTTCAAAAGGCTTTTTTATATTATTTCAGAATAAGTTTATATACGTAATGTCCCTCCTAAACAAATTTCACAACTTGTAGTACTCATCTTTTTAATCACAACTTTACTTTATGGCTTTTTGAATAACCCAACGCCAAGCAGTACTTTTCAAAAGGCTTTTTTATATTATTTCAGAACAAGTTCTTTACGTAATGTCCCTCCTAATCCAATTTTACAACTTGAAGTACTCATCCTTTTCACCCACAACTTTACTTTATGGCTTTTTGAATATCCCATCATCAAGCAATACTTTCAAAAGGCTTTTTTATATCTTTTCAGAACAAAAATCAAATATTATTCATAAAACCACATGTATTTTAAATGAGTGCATCTATTTTTTTATTGTGATAACAACTTTTCTGTCAGAAGTAGCAAGTTCTGCTTAACACTAACAAATCTTATCATCAAAGTAACGACATTTTACCTTAATACTAACATACTTTTAATGAAAACACACAAATTTCTCTTAGAAATAATAATTTTCGTCAGTGATAACACTTTCTGTTCGAACTAGCAAGGTTTCTACCAAAGATACAAAAATTTTTTTTAGAAGTAACATTTTTTTATTGTGATAACAACTTTTCTGTCAGAAGTAGCAAGTTTTGCTTAACACTAACAAACCTTCTCATCAAAGTAACGACATTTTACCATAATACTAACATAATTTTACTGATCACACACACATTCCTCTTAGAAAAAATATGTTTCATCAGTGATAACACTTTTTCTGTTCGAATTAGAAACTTTTCTACCAAAGATACCAATTTTTTTTTAGAAGTAAAATTTTTTTATTGTGATAACAACTATTCTGTCAGAAGTAGCAAGTTTTGCTTAACACTAACAAACATTCTCATCAAAGTAACGACATTTTACCATAATACTAACTTACTTTTACTGAACACACACAAATTTCTCTTAAAAATAATATTTTTCATCAGTGATAACACTTTTTCGGTTCGAACAAGCAACTTTTCTACAAAAGATACCAAATTTTTTTCTTACAATTGACATTTTTTGATTGTGATAACAACCTTTCTGTCAGAAGTAGCAAGTTTTGCTTAACATTAACAAACCTTCTCATCAAAGTAACGGCATTTTACCATAATACTAACATACTTTTACTGAACACACACAAATTTCTCTTAAAAATAATATTTTTCATCAGTGATAACACTTTTTCTGTTCGAACTAGCAAGTTTTCTACCAAAGTTACCAAATTTTTTTTAGAAGTAACATTTTGATGAGAATGTTTGTAAGTGTTAAGCAAAGCTTGCTACTTCTGACAGAAAAGTTGTTATCACAATCAAAAAACGTTACTTCTAAAAAAAATTTGGTATCTTTGGTAGAAAACTTGCTAGCTCGAACAGAAAAAGTGCTATTACTGACGAAAAATATTATTTCTAAGAGAAATTTGTGTGTGTTCAGTAAAAATAAGCTAGTTTTAAGGTAAAATGTCGTTACTTTGACGAGAAAGTTTATTAGTCTTAAGCAAAACTTAATACTTCTGACGGAAAAGTTGTTATTACAATAAAAAAATGTTACTTCTAAGAAAAAATTTGGTAACTTTGGTAGAAAACTTGCTATTTCGAACAGAAAATGTGTTATCACAGATGAAAAATATTATTTCTAAGAGAAATTTCTGTGTGTTCATTAAAGTATGTTAGTAATAAGGTAAAATGTCGTTACTTTGATGAGAAGGTTTGCTAGTGTTAAGCAAAACTTGCTACTTCTGACAGAAAAGTTGTTATCACATTAAAAAAATTTTACTTATAAGAAAAAATTTGGTATCTTTGACAGAAAACTTGCTAGTTCGAACCGAAAAAGTGTTATCACTGATGAAAAATATTATTTCTAAGAAAGATTTTTGTCTGTTCAGTAAAAGTATGTTAGTATTAAGGTAAAATGTTGTTACTTTGATGAGAATGTTTGTTAGTGCTAAGAAAAACTTGCTACTTCTGACAGAAAAGTTGTTATCACAAACAATGTTATTTCTAAAAAGACAAATTTGTGTGAGTTCATTAAAACTATGTTAGTATTAAGGTAAAATGTCGTTACTTTGATGAGAAGGTTTGTTAGTGTTAAGCAGAAGTTGCTACTTCTGACAGAAAAGTTGTTATCAAAATAAAAAAATGTCAATTCTAAAAAAAAATTGGTATCTTTGGTAGAAAAGTTGCTAGTTTGAACCGAAAAAGTGTTATCACTGATTAAAAATAATATTTCTAAGAGAAATTTGTGTGTGTTCAGTAAAAGTAAGTTAGTATTATGGTAAAATGTCGTTACTTTAATGAGAATGTTTGTTAGTGTTAAGCAAAACTTGTTACTTCTGACAGAAAAGTTGTTGTCGTAATAAAAAAACGTTACTTCTAAAAAAAAATTGGTATCTTTGGTAGAAAACTTGCTAGTTCTAACAGAAAGTGTTATCACTGATGAAAAATATTTTTTCTAAGAGAAATTTCTGTGTGTTCAGTAAAAGTATGTTAGTATTATGGGAAAATGTCGTTACTTTGATGAGAAGGTTTGTTAGTGTTAAGCAAAACTTGCTACTTCTGACAGAAAAGTTGTTATCACAATCAAAAATGTTACTTCTAAGAAACAATTTGGTATCTTTGGTAGAAAACTTGCTAGTTCGAACAGAAAAAGTGTTATCACTGACGAAAAATATTATTTCCAAGATAAATTTGTGTGTGTTCATTAAAAGTATGTTAGTATTAAGGTAAAGTGTTGTTACTTTGATGAGAAGGTTGATTAGTGTTAAGCAGAACTTGCTACTTACTGACAGAAAAGTTGTTATCACAATAAAAAAAATGTTACTTCTAAGAAAAAATTTGGTATCTTTGGTAGATAACTTGCTAGTTCGAACAGAAAAAAGTGTTATCATTGATGAAAAATATTATTTCTAAGAGAAATTTGTTTTTTCAGTAAACATTTGGTGGTATTAAAGAAGATTGTTGTTACTTAGATGCACTCATTTAAAATACATGTGATTTTATGAATAACATTTGATTTTTGTTCTGAAAAGATATAAAAAAGCCTTTTGAAAGTATTGCTTGGTGATGGGATATTCAAAAAGCCATAAAGTAAAGTAGTGGGTGAAAAGGATGAGTACTTCAAGTTGTAAAATTGGTTTAGGAGGGACATTACGTAAAGAATTTGTTCTGAAATAATATAAAAAAGCCGTTTGAAAAGTACTGCTTGGCGTTGGGGTATTCAAAAAGCCATAAAGTAAAGTTGTGGGTGAAAAGGATGAGTACTTCAAGTTGTAAAATTTGTTTAGGAGGGATATTACGTAAAGAACTTATTCTGAAATAATATAAAAAAGTCTTTTGAAAAGTACTGCTTGGCGTTGGGGTATTCAAAAAGTTGTAAGGCAAAGTTGTGGTGAAAAGGATGAGTACATCAACTTGTTCTGAAAAGATATAACAAAACCTTTGAAATGTGGGATGCCTTTCTGTCTCAAGTTCACATAAAAAAAGTATTAAAAATGGGGGGGCCCTTTGGGGGTTCCGGGGGTCTTTGGGGGCCCGGGGGAGGGTCTTTGGGGGCTCTGGGGACCTTTGGGGCCCATTGAGGTTGGGGGGCTGGGGGGTTCCTTTGGGGTTGGGGTAGGGGTCTGGGGTCCCTTGGGGATGGGGTAGGGGGTTGTTGGGGTAGGGGACCTCACAAGACTGTTCAAATGGAACTTGTGTATTATAACGACCACAGAATTTCACCCTCAAATCCTCTTCTAAATCATCTTCTAAAATTCCTCAAACGGTTTCGCTTAAATCATCTTCTAAAATGTTTCAAAACTGTTTCGCCCAAATAATACCTAAACGTATTGTCTGCGTGTTCCTTTTGTTTTGGCATCCCTGCGCTGTCACATTTGAAATTCCTAGGAACCCCTTTCCTGCGTAAATCTCTTCATCTCTAAGATGTTCCTAGCTACACTATTATGGTTTCGATAGAATATTAATTTATCTGTGTGACCTAAAGATTGAAGAAGCCGTATTCAAAAAATAGATTATTAATTTATCTCTTCAGACTCCCGCATAATTCAAAGAAAAAAAGTGCTGTCATTTCTAATTTCCCTTTCGTGAATCAATACATTCTCCCCACCGATTATGCAAATCAATTTCTCGGAAATTCACTCCCCTTGATTATGCAAATCAAGTTCTCGGAAATCCATTTTCCCCCTCGAGTCCTAGATCAATACATTCCCCCTAGCGACTATGTAAATCAAGTTCTCGGAAATTCACTTGCCCTAGATCGATACATCTCTCCCTCGTTAATGCGCATGTGCAAACTTCACCCCGGAGACAATACACCTGGACGAACGACAACAAGTCAATTGACCTTGACCTCATTAAACTCGATCGATAATCTTTGAATAAATTGTGTACTCGTCGGAGTTAGACTAAATTGTAGATGGCAGCAGAGGTGTCATCGTGGGAGTCAATAAGGGGGTTCTACTGTTGTGATGGAGTTTTATCAACTGCTTTTTCCAAACCATCTGCTTTTTCAGCCATATCTAATGTGAATTTGAAGGTTTAGGGGGGCAGCTTCCCCCTGCCTCCTCCCTCCCTACGCCCATGCCGTAGTACTTGTTACTGTTGATTTGGGTCCCTTTTTGACCCAGAAGTCCTTGCGACAGCCTTATTTCTTGTTATAAAACAAATCGTATATTTTGAAAGTTTTTGGCAAGTGATGAACTGTTTCCACCATAAGGACAGCTAGAACTATGTTTAAGAATTCACTTAAATGTCTACGTGCTGATCATCAGTACTTAGAAAATGCAAAAAATAACGATTAATTCAAGTCGTGTTTAGGGTTTGTTGTTTTTTTGGGGGGGGAGTAAAAAAATTGGAAAACACAACAATCATTTATCTCTATGGATTGTGGCTCCTTTTTTGAACCGTAAAAAAATATTGGGGTGGGAGGGGGTCTAACCCGGTAACCCTCCCCCTGGATACGGCCTTGAAATGGTTAACATTAAGTCTTTCATATAAAAGTTGGACATTCTGAAACAGTAAACTTTAAATAAAGGTAGGATATGATTTGAAATTATTAATGTCAAATTATAATTAAATTAGTATATTAAAATTAGAAATGTCAATAGTAACTTCTTATGTTAATATGCTTAATAGATCTTGCCCTAAAAAAAATTAAAAACCCAATTTCTATTGAATATATCTTAAGACTGAACCCATCAGATAAAAAACACTAACGTTAGCTGTTAAGGGTGGATCTCAGAAGACAATTATCATCGAATATAGCTAATTCCTTGTTATTGTGTTTATCCAAAATGACTCATATCAACAAATTCAGCCCCTTATATGCTCATAGTAAGTAAAAAAAGACTTATGTCAGTTCTCTGCAGGTATGGTACGAAAGATTTACGGATTTTTACTTTTAACGGGGGTGGGGGCGCAGCCACATACGCAGAAAACTTTCAGGGGGAGGGGATCCAGAATGAAAAAAACTTGGTGATTTGAAAAAGTACCCTGAAAGTCGGGAAAATTTAGGGTTGGGGGATCCTTAATCCCCCCCTGCGTACGTCCCAGGGCACACCTTAAGTGTTTCGAATTCAAGTTACACGTGATTTTGATTTTGGGGGTTAACATTCACGAGTGGAAAGAAATTGAATATTATGACATAGATGGCATTTGATTTTAACGGGATGTGGCCACTTAAAAAATAGCCAACACAACCATCAATCTTTTGCGAACTACTTTTGGAATAGAATAATCAGCTGAGATGCTGATGCTAATTGGCCGCTTCAGATCAGGGATTTGACCCTGTTATATTTTTTGCTTGGGTGCCATCGACGAAAAGTGTCACACTAACCATCAAGAGCCGATTGATGCCTCGAGAGTCGAGACACGAAATTAAAGTTGACAATCATGCAATTGGAGCCAAAACAATCGAAAATTATCTGAGCAATTGAGTTGATTGGATGGTGTACTGTCAAACCAACTATGGCAGTCATTTGAATGTTGTTATGCTTCAGTCGTAACTGAAAATGACCAATATTTCTAATCAACTCATATTTTTTGAAAGAATTGCAATCTTCCATTGAAATTTAACTTACTAATCCTATTGAAACATACTAAAATCACATCGACTTCTTCAGTGGCATAGCATGTGTGTCGCTCAAGACGGATTCAGAAAGAACTGCATCTTTTCCCTGTTCAATAAATTAGCCAGAATTGCACGCCCGAAATTATTTTTGATGCATAAATAAGACAATTTAATTAAACATTGATTAATTCAAGTTGTGCATGAGTCGATGCACTGTAACCTGATTTCTATCGCTTTTTTGGGGGGCGGGGGGGGGGTTATTAAATATAATAGAAACTTCCGAGGGTTGCCGATTTCCGGAAATCACGTACGCCTGGTGGCGCGTGTCAAGCGCGGCGAAAATGTGCCAAGCTGTGTGGGACTTTGCCATGGGTGAAAAAACTGTGCCATATGTGGTAGAACTATGCGGCCCGCGTGCTGCGACCCAAAGGGCGTGGAAATTTGGTAACCCCTCAGAAACCCTACAACTTGGGAACCAAATACGACAAAGAAAAACTAATTGAAATAGTCTATGAGATGAACTGAGCTAAAGAGGGTGCGACATAAATCTCAGCTTAACAAACATTTTACTAGACGGTTTTTGAATTACCGTACCCAAAGCCTCCAAAATTTTTCAGGGGTGATGGGGGACAATTCTAAAAACAAGTATTTTTGGCCAGAAGAAACCGTATTTTCTGAATATTTTACTTTTTACACATTTTATTCTGTAGGAGGAGGTAAATTCCCATGATTGCTAAATGTAAAACAGTTCTTTATTTCAAAATGTGGAAACAGGTGTAGTAGTTGTACCTGTGGTGTCAACTCACGAAAATGTTAGGGAGGGACAAAGTGTGTTTTTCAAAATCTAGGTAGGGTCAATTTTGTTGTCTTTTTCGATTTCTCCAATGAAAATACCTAACAAGGGAATTTTTAACGTAAATGCAAAAACGTGTATTTTCCGAAATCTTTGGCAAATGCTCCCTTCTTGGTGCCCTTGAATTCTGCCACTTAGGAAATACCAAACCGTTCGTGGTAACGAGCGGTATGTAAAGAAACCGAAAATAGAAAACTAAAGTCAAAAAGGTGGAATTTCGATAACAATGTATCAAAATAACGTATTTTTATGTTAATTCCAAACATTTAAAATTTTTTATAATTATCAAAAGTTATTAGCATTAGAACATTTAAATAATTAAAAAAAAAATGTTGAAAACGCTCCGAAAAAAGAAGAAATTATACCTTAAAATTCAACATTGCCGAGAGCCCTAGAGGGGAAGCTTCAACCCTCCGTATACGAAAATATGAATTCTTAAGTTTTGCCAGAGAAAGATGGCCATGCATGCGTATTCTCATGTGCGTGCCTTAGTTTTGGGGATGGGAGGGGGGGGGGGGTGGAATGATCTTGTCGAATCAATGGTCATAAAAATCAGTGAAGTGCTCATTCATATAGAAATTGAAAGCTAATGACCAATACCATTTCCAACTAAAAATAGAGACCCCGCCACATTCAAGTGTCATTTTATGCCACAAAAGAACAAATATGGTCCAAAGATTGGTAAACCTCAATCGAACAAAAAATTTTATGTAGCATTAGGTTTAGAAATATTGGAAATGTTTTTTAGTATCCCAGCTTCAGAGGCCATATTACCTCGCGGGTGCATTTTTTTACTTAACATATATGCAAATTATGCAAAATAAACAATTATTGTAGAACGTTTATACAATAGTACTAACGGTTCAGCAGTATCACACTACTGTGCAACAAATATTAAGGGGGTGATTTTTTTTTTTAGTAGTTTTCTTCGTCATTTTTCTTTTCTCTCTTTTTTCTAACCAAATAATTACATTTAACACATAATGTGAAAAAATTAACCCGTAGTTATCCTTGTCTAATTATTTATTTATTTATTTATTTTGTAGAAACTATTGCATATTTATTGCTGTTGTTTTATTTTTTTGTGGGGAGGGGTTGCCTTTTAATTTCTCCCTTTTTCTTTTTCGTACTGTCAGTGTACAATTTTTGAATTTGACGTGTTTTCAGGTCTATCATATTATTATTACATATTATTACTGTATGGGCCAAATGTATCCAAAAGGGAGAAAAAAAAACATATGACGAGAGACAAAACCTGGGAACCCAGATTGTTACAAACAGAATATTTGGGTTGAAAAGCTTAGGAGCTCAAGTGCTGGTTATCAAACAGTTCGTGGAAACGAACTGTAAGTAAGGAGCGACCCGGCTCAATGGTAACCGAAACTCTAAAAACGGAATTTTGATACTAATAGATACATCAAAATAATCAGATTTTAATTCTGATTTCAAATATATAAGTTTCATCAAGTTTAATTTTACTTATCAAAAGTTACGCGGCTGAGAAAATTTGGCTGATTTTCGAAAAAAGGGGGAAAGACCCTCTCAAAGTTATACAACCTTAATGAAAATCACACCATCAGATTCAGCGTATTAGATAACCCAACTGTAGAGGTTTCAAGGTCCTATCTGCAAAAATGTGGAATTTTTCATTTTTGGCCAGATGAAAGATCACGGATGTGTGTTTTTTTTTTCAGGGGTGATCATATAGACCCAGTGGGCCTAGAATATTGTGGGAGGAATCATTGGAACGGAAATTAAAAGTTCTAGTGCCCTTTTAAGTAATAAAAAAAATGGAGGGCAACTAGGCCCCCTCCCACGCTCATTTTTCCCAGTCATCTGATCAAAATTTTGAGATAGCCATTTTGTTCGGCATGGTCGAAAATATTATAACTATGTCTTTTAGGATGACTTAATCCCTCGAAGCCCCCAGGAGGAGGGCTGAAAGTTATGAGCTTTACCCAATGTTAACATATAGTATTGGTTATTGGGACCCGGCTCTGGTGATAAATTGTTCAAATTTTTTAGAGATTTCAAGTAAAATATATCCACCAGAGTTAAAGCTGGAATCCAGTAATGGAAATGCCAAATATGGCCATTTTCTAGATTTAGAGATTAATGTGGCACCTAATAATAAAATAATCTTTAAAATTTATAATAAAACAGACGATTTTAATTTTGAAATAGTTAATTTTCCATTTCCAAAAAGTAATATTCATTCGAATATAACATATTCATCGTATTTTTTCCAACTATTTAGATATGCAAGAATTTGTACTAATTACATCGATTTTAGAAATAGATGTATGTTACTTAGCAAGAAGCAAATCATAAGAGGTTTTTCCGCCAATAAACTTGTTTGGCAATTTAAAAAGCTTTGTTTTAAGTATAATCAGCTTTTACAAAAGTATAATAAAAGTTATCAAGATATCTTGAATGATATTTTACGGTAACTTGTTGAAGGAATCTGGTTTATCTTCCCGTTAGTTTAGGGTAGATTGCGACACATGTGGTAAAGATTAAGGTGTGATATTCGCAATTTAATTCTTAGAAATTGAGTGAGAGTGAAATTGTTCCGGGGGAGGGGTAGTGCTATTTATTTATTTTTATTTAAATCGGCTGAAGGTTTGGCTATCAGTGTTATTTGAAGGTTGGTTATGGATTCTTGAAATAATCTTTCTGGGGGCTTTATTTTTATTTTATGGAAATTTTGAATTTTGTTTATGTTTATTCCATAGGTGTCATTATTCCATTTATTCAATAGGGGTATGCCAGATTATGGCATGGCGCGCTCATAGTGCCTGGGTAATGAAATTTAAGCTCCGAAACTCATTTAGGCAATGAGTTTTCATCTGATGAGCCCCGATATGTGGTAATCACCTTAGAAATATAATGTTTTTGTAGATTTAAGGTGCTATAGCTTGGTTTCGGAACATTGACGTATACTTATTGATGCTGATTTTGCTATATTTTGGACTTGATTTTCAGATTGAATATACTGTTTGGTCCTGGGGAACTGGATGGATGAGTAGAGTCTAGACCTTGTTCAAGTGCTCATTTATTTCAGTTACTAAAGTAGGAAGACGTTTTTTTTTAGCCAAGTAATTACCGTAGTATATTATATAAGTTTCATCAAGTTTAATCCTACCTATCAAAAGTTAAGTGCCTGAGAAAATTTGGCTGCTTTTCGAAAAAAGGGGGATGACCCCCTAAAAGCTACAGAGCCTGAATGAAAATCACACCATCATATTCCGCGTGTCAGAGATCCTTACTGTAGAGGTTTCTAGCTCCTATTTACAAAAATGTGGAATTTTGCATTTTTCGCCAGAAGAAAGATCACGGGTGCGTGTTTATTTATTTATTTTTTTCCCAGGGATGATCATATCGACCCAGTGGTCCTAGAATATCTTGGGGAGAGGGGCTCATTGGAGTGAAAATTACAAGTTATAGTGCCTTTTTTAAGTGACCAAAAAAAATGGAGGGCAACTAGGCCCCCTCCCACGCTCATTGTTTTCCCAAAGTCACCTGATCAACATTTTGAGATAGCCATTTTGTTCAGCATGTTCGAAAATAGTATAACTATGTCTTTTAGGATGACTTAATCCCCCGAAGTTCCCGGGAGGAGGGCTGAAAGTTATGAACTTTACCCAATGTTAACCTATAGAATTGGTTATTGGGAAGTATACAGTACAGCCGTTTTCAGGGGAGATTTTTCCTGGTAGTGGGGGGGGGGGGTCAGGCAAGGACGTACGTAAGGGGGGGCCTTCGGCCTCCCCCCCCCGAAATATCACGATTTTTTTCATTGTCCCATAATTTTCTGATTTTTCTCACAGAATAATGGGTTTGAAGGGTTTGCCCCCCCACCAAACAAATTGCCCCCCCCCCCCGAAACAAATTCCTGCGTACGTGCCTGGGGTCGGGGGTTATGTAGGAGGACCTTTCCAAGAAGGAAGTTTTCATGGGGGAAGGGACATTGCTATGAAGGGGACTTCGGACTTCCCAGCATTATTTAAAAAAAGATCAGAAATTAAATATAAAAAAACTAATTTTTCAACTGCAACAGCAGCAACATCAAAACTTTGAACGAACAGAAAATAATACATACATGATTGGGTTCCCCTCGCTAGTCAATACCTCACTCTTTAAGCCAAAGATTTTTTAGTACTTTCATAAGTTATTCATTCTAATTAATGGCCTTTGTGTTTAAGCGGTCATTTTTAAAGAATTGGAACAAAATTTAAACTTTCGCTTAAAGAGCAAGGTATTAACTAGGGGGTGAACCTCCTAATATATGTATTAAAAATATATGAATACAGAAGTTCGTTACGTAAGTTAATTCGTAAGTTACATACATTTATTACTAATAAAAACGTTCGCAAATAAAATTAAACAAGTTTCGAGAAAGCCATTTAACCAAATAAAAGTAAATTAATATGAAAATTTTGTTTTAATTATTCATGTACTGTGAGCCAAGATCAAAACCTGCATTTATTCAAAAACGTTCAAAAATTAAATAAAAAAACAAGTTTTTTTAACTGAAAGTATGGAGCGACATTAAAATTTAAAACGAACAGAAATTATTCTGTATATGTAAGGGGCTGTCCCCTCCTCAACGCCTTGCTCTTTACGCTAAAGTTTGACTTTCTCACAATTCTATTTTTTTTTAACAATAAAAAACTTTAGCGTAAAGAGCGAGGCGTTGAGGGGGGAACAGCCCCTTTGATATACGGAATAATTTCTGTTCGTTTAAAGTTCTAATATCGCTCCTTACTTTCAGTAAAAAAAAAATCTTTTTTTTATTTAATGTCATGAAAAGGCGGTGGGAATAGCACTGCCTGTCTTTTTTCACTTTTTTTGCCACGGCAACAGTGAATTATATACTAATAAAAGAAAATGGATTGTAGTAGTAAACAATAGAAATTTAATGAAAGGAAAAAGAAATACAAATTGGAATAGACTATTTTTTCGCAAAAGAGCGGAAAGTTTTCGACTGTAAACTCTAGTTTTTTGTAAGAAAATTATGGAAAATACAATCCGTTGGCTCAAATGTGAAACTTAAGTCCATTTATGGATCGAAAAATAAAACTAATTCCGTAAAATCTGAGCTAATTAGGGTTTTTGACCGTAAACTATAGTTTTTTGTAAGAAAATTATGGAAAATACAATTCTCTGGTTCCAATGTTAAACTAAAGTCCATTTTTGGATCGAAAAAATAAACTATTTCTGTAAAATCTGAGCTAATAAGGGTTTTTGACCGTAAACTCTAGTTTTTTGTAAGAAAATTAAGGAAAATACAATTCTCTGGTTCAAATGTGAAACTTAAGTCCTTTTTTGGATCGAAAAATAAAACTATTTCAGTAAAATCTGTGTTAATAAGGGTTTTTGACTGTAAACTCTAGTTTTTTGTAAAAAAAATTATGGAAAATGCAATTTTTTAGCTTAAATGTGAAACTTAAATCCTTTTTTCCTTGAGTGTCAGAGTGAATAGACTTGTTATCAGCATCCTTTAGCATATACACCAAATAAAATAGACAAAATATTAGTTTAAGCACGAATAAAGGCTTTAAAAACATCCTTTATTGGTTATCGTAAATAAATTTTAAAAAATATAAACATCAGAGTGAGTAATTTTAATATCAGCATCCGCGCACGTAACCTCGTCTAAATTAATCATAAAAAATGAAATAAAGCTATGTCGACTTTGCATGTCTCTCTCACTATGTATGCGCCGTTCTCTTGTACGGTTCTTGTCTTTCTTGTCAATTTTATCCGATATAGCCGACAAATGATGTTGATAATGCATTTAAAGGATGTTGATAAAGCATTTATTCAATCTGATACTTAGATTTTGTCAATTTTATCCCATGTATCCGAGAAAATGATATTGATATGGAATTTAATCACTCTGATACTTAGATTTTATCAATTTTATCCTACATATCCGACAAAGGATGTTGATAATGAATTTATTCACTCTGACACTTGGATTTTGTCAATTTTATCCAATGTAACTGGCAAAGGATGTTGATAAAAAAAATATTCACTCTAACACTTAGATTTTGTCAATTTTAATCTATGTATCTGAGAAAAGGATGTTGATGTAGAATTTAATCACTCTGATATTAGATTTTGTCAATTTTATCCGACAAATCCGATAAACGATGTTGTTAAAGCATTTATTCATTCTGATTCTTGAACTGCTCAATAGGACCCCGATGCACAAAAGAAAGAAAAAAAGGAACAAATTCGTTCTCCCAGAAAAAGGGCCAACGTTTTTTGCCTAACGACTTTAAACTTACACTCGTAAGTTTTTGGGCAAAGGGAACCCTAGTGCACAAAAAGGCTGGGTTCACGGGACCCCAAAAATTTGAATAAGAAAATATCTTGCCTCGCCTGAAAATGGAGCCCATGGGATCCTAGCCAATCGGACTCTGATTCAAAAATAAATAGTTTGGAGACACGGGTCCCCTCAACATTTCGGGCCAAATAAAGGCCGGATTCTTTTCGATTGGCTCGAACGTTCAAGGATTGTTGCCTGGGCTAAGGGATTCACACATTTTGGTTTGGAGTGAGAGGGTTAGGGGGCCGTGGACGGCCCAAAGCCTTGCAACACCGGATCAGTTTCAAACTTGTAGTTGCAAGTCCCAAGGCCAAGAGGAACCTAATACAAAAATTAGTTTAAGGGCATGGTACCCCTAAATATGGGCTCTAATAAGGGCAAAAAAATTAATGTCTCAAATGTTAAATCCAAAAGTTGTTTGACACAAGAAAATTGAAAGAAAATGCTGGTTCCTCCAAAGAAGGGCCAACAAACTTTAATTCCGAATGGTTTGAAACTTATATATACTTATAAGTTCCAAATCCAAAATAAATCCAAAATAAAAGAAAATTGGCTTGCCCGAAAGTTTAAAGGGTCAACAAGTTATTTGCTGCCAAATTAAAATTGCTGAACAAATAGAAATTTAAAAATTCCTGAGTGGGACCCTAGCATATAAATAAATTTAGAAAAAATTTATATATAAAAATTTTGGCAGCAAGTTATTTGCTGTCAAATTAAAATTCCTGACCAAATAGAAATCTAAAAAGTTCCTGAGTGGGACCCTAACATATAAAAAATTTTTAATATAAGTGGAAGGTCCCCCATCACTACCGAAATGAGCAAAAACCAGGACCAAATTTTTCCTCAATCGGCTTGAAACTCTCATGAATTGTTGTTGGGATAAGAAACACAAGCATTTTTGTTGAGACAGGGAAGGGTATTAGAGGGCCTGGAAATGGGCCAAAAACCTTCTTGCCCTTGACCGATTTGAGTTTTAATTCGACAAAGCAAACATAGCTTAAAACTTTAAAATAAAACCAGACTAATTTTGGCTGTATCGGTTCCCGACGCACGAATATGGCCCTTAAATTGGTTTCAGTCTCTGATAAACTCTAAACCAACCGGGCATGCAAACATGGTCTTGTATACCTTATGTTTTATGTTTACTATGAAATTTTGGCAGCCTATGTTATTTCTCTCGTCTCTTACATTTTTAATACACCAATGAAACACGACAATTTTGCTATCATTTTATACCTGAAAACCGCGATTTTTTAAGATTTTCCTTTTAGCTGACTTAAAATTATGAAGTTTTTAGGGCATTATATATTATCGTCAGGGTTGCAATGTTGAACCGTGAAAAGTAATAATCAAAATTAATTAATTTAAATTTGACAACGCTTTTCGTCCTAAAAAAGCAAAAACTAACAATCTATCGATTCGCAGAAAAACTAGACCTTTAAAGGAAAGCACCATATTAAACTGTTTAATGCCATGTTTTTTTCTTTGTTTTTTTTAGCTTATTTCGTTTCTGATTTTTTACCAACAATTCTTTTAGATTTCGCACCCGCAACTACGAAAAACTGCACAACTGCAAATGAAGGTCTTTTTCATCGAGAAATTAGTTCCCGATATTTTACGATTTTTTAAGATGCATATGGTTGTGCAAGTTTTAATTCATTAATCCAAACAATCGCATAAAATTTTCACTATCCTTAGTAGCCTACTTCAAACTTGAGGCATTGAGACAAGGACAAAGAGATCTCAATCAAGACTAAGTAGTTAAAAGCACGTTGTTGTATTGGTACGCGATGCCCAAAACAGGCTTGAACTGTTTTTTTTTTCTCATGGCTCGCAACTTACAGGGAAAACAACCCCAAGAAAATATATTTTGAAAAAACTGGTTCATATTGACCCTTGACATCTCAAGATAGGCCAAGAAATGTTTCGTTCGATCCACACGGAACTTTTAGGGTAAGTAGACTGAAAAAAGACGACCTCAATGAAGATAAAAAAAGTGGGAAAAATTTTATTGAAATGATTCTAAGCAGGTCGTGCCCGTCGAAAAGCAGGTCTTCTGGGATTATGGAGGGAAGATGTCGTAAGGAAAGATATAAGGGAAATAGGAACTTCCCCGGAAGGTATAAAAAGGGATTCTTTGAATAAATTGAGGTGGAGGATGAGCGTGCGCAGCTTGTTGGCCTCAGGCAGCTTGGTACTGGAATGAGTTATTAGTATTAGTATTAATTCTTAGGTTGAAAAATTCAATTTCGCTGACTTGCTTGAAACTATCAGGGCATGTTGAAAGGACTAAGGGAACCTCAATTAAGACAGACAATCAAGAAAACAAATCTGGACAAATTGATTCTTGACTTCAAGGCCAGGAGAGTTAGGGTGTTTGACCCCCCCCCCCCACGGAATGTTTTTCCAACTCGTAAAAACGTAAAAAAATCATATAAACAAATTTTAATGCGTTTTCAAAGTTTTTTTGTATACCCCCCCCCCAAAAAAAAAAATCCTTGAACAATAATCCTGGGTAAGGCCCAGCTTGACTTGCATTTTTATCTTTTTTAAGGCAGCAAAATAGTTTTTTTTTCTAAATAGGCTAGCGTAAAATGCAACCATTTAAACAAACAAAAAGTTACAACAAAACAAAGCATGAAAAATCTCTTTCAATAAACCTCTTCCTTTCCACCCAAAATTTTAGATTAAGAAGATTATTAAAATATAATTCCACAAATCTAGGCTAATCGAACATTTTGAATATTGAAATTTTACCCAGGATTTTAATTGGAATAAAAGAAGCGTACAAACGTCCGTACAATCATAAACGTCTAATGACAAAAAGCGTACAAAACGTCCAATAACAAAGATAACAGATATTGTATATATTGTATATATTATATATATATATGTATATGTATATATTGTACAATATATATGTATATATTGTATATATATGAATGAATAGATGTATCCTAAAACGAACACAAGTTAAACCGAATAATAAAATCAAACTTCAAACGAACATAAATTACCACCAATAAAAGTTGGACTACCACCCCTCTAAACCCCCTGAAAACCAGAATGTCATTTATGATTTATTGAACACAAAGTGTATTTTAAGCAGTTTCTTATTTATTATAATAATATTTACAAATTCAACATTCTTGAGGCAACCTGGAATTAACATAATTATATTTAGATAATCAATCTAGGTTCATTAGTCTGGTATGAAGTAATTGTTTATCCAAACATGTTTCCTTTTTAATGGATTTCTATCAACAGTCAAATTACAAAATCAAATTATTTATATTTTAAGTTATTTTATACATTTTATTTTACTTATTTATTTTATTTGTTTTTAAAACGTTTTATTCTTTTATTAAACATTTTATTTATTTTATTTTATTTATTTTGTGTATTATATGTTTATATTATTTTGTTAAATTATTTTATTAAATTTCTAATCGCCAGTTACATTATTCATTGGCTCATAAGCTCAACATGTCGCTTCAAAATTACCCATCTCCAATATAGAACTTCATTTAGGAATTAATGTTCTATTTGTTTGTATGAAATAGAATCAAAAAGAAAAATTGCGATAAAAAGTACCCTTAAACAACAGTAAAATTAAGTTTAAAGTGACAAATGTAGTTATTCTGATATTTCTTTTTGTTTTCCTGTACAAGAATTGCAAGTTTCTGAGATGAAGTGACGTCATCTTTTTTTCTTTCTCGGTTATGACGTCATAACCGAGAATATAACAAATGTTACATTTGTTATATTTGTGCATATTTTTGGTAATCATTTGTGGGGTGATCGAATTTTTTAAACCACTGTAGATACGTAAGAACGTTGCAACATCTAGTACCCTGAGGTCATAAGACTGTCAAAGACTCTTCCTTGAACCTCCTAAATTGAAAGCTTTTATTATGACCTGGCCTTTTAATGTAACTTGGGCACTGGACCAAGGGTGCCATTGTCACCCGAGCACAACGTTAGGTGGGGATGTCGATATCGCTTTCGTCACAGCAATTCGTTTTAGTGATAATCTGCCTGGTACTTATGAATGAATGTTTTCAAAGTAAACCCGTTTCATCAATAAGAAAAAAACGGATTGGACGCATATGTCCCTTTCCCTTTGGATGATAAAATCATGCAAGTGCTGTATCAAGTATAACTCATGAAAATCTTGTTAATTTTTGTCAACTTTTCAACTTTTTGGCATCCCTGCTTTCAATAAAAAAAAAATCAAGTTGCTATCACTTAAATATAATACCTCTCTATGCCCCCCTCCCTCTGGATACCATCTTGATACCGTCTCTGCTTTAAATAAAAACCCCTGCTTTAAAAAAAATCAAGGTATTATCATTTAAATATGGTAGCCCGCTACCCCCCCCCCCCTCTATGCATACCACCTTGATAAAATGCCGTCTCTGCTTTAAGTTAAAAAAAAAATAGCTTTTTAGGATCCCTGCTTTCAATAAAAGAAATTTCGAGATATTCTCATTTACATATAATACCTCCCCCCCCCCTCGGGATACCACCTTGATAGGATACCGTCTCAGCTTTAATTAGAAAAATAATTTACTTAATAATTAACTATGTCACTGAGTTATATATTTCTGTATATAACGTATATGCCTAGTCAGTCAGTTACACATATTTATAAGTAGTAGGCTAAATATATCACTCAGTTATATATTTCTGTATATAAAATATATAGGCCTAGTCTGTGAGTTACACATATTTATAAGTAGTAGGTTAAATGTGTCACTGAGTTATATATTTCTGTATATAACTTATATAGGCCTAGTCAGTGAGTTATGTATATTTATAAGTAGTAGGTTAAATATGTCACTGAGTTATTGCCTTTGCAAAACAAAAGTGATCCGTTTATCTGGCCTCCCCAGGCCATTCAGCATGTCCCCAGGTGGCGATAGGGGAACGCTCTACAGATATGTAGGGTACCTCCATAGGAGGCATGGACCAAGGGGGAACCTTGTCCCTGGGGGTCCATAATAGAATCTTGGGTACCCTTGCCCGGTGTCATAAATACAGGCAGAGGTGGAAGAAGGCCCCTAAAATGCACACTCAAAAGGACCCACTGGTTTATCTAAAAGTTCCATGAGTTGCAAACCTTCTCCCAATACTGGGTTAAATTGCATGGTGATGCAGAACACCATCGCGGGAGGATCCTCTATAGGAGGACAACTGCGGCAGGGCGTAAGATCCAGATCTATGGACAGCGGCCCCTGCAAAGGGCTGCCTCGACTTTTTCGGGGCACCTGCAAGACTGGGGACCTTGCGGTCAACTATATTCCTACTTGAGGAGTGGCGCCCCTCGAGGAAATTATAGCCTAGTAAACGACAAAGCATTCGCATGGGATTCTGACTAATGGACAATTCTTCTGGGATTGGTATGTTTTGATGGGCGTCTTTGGGCTGAAAAACCTCTTCCTAGCTTATTTATTTATTACGGGTTGCCTCCCCGTAGTAGCATAATATTTGTGGGCATGAATATATAATGAGTCGGAGGTAATAGGCTTGAGATTGTCTGTGCAGGATTTCGACTCTTGTTGATAGAAGAGCATCGCCAAGCGCTGAAAACCATGTTGTGACCAAGATGGGCCCAGAATTGCACAAAGCCTCGATTCTTGGAGGACCCAGGGACTTCTTGCTGTCCGGTTCTAAGCCGGCTTAAGCACTTCGGTGTAGACTTGAGAAGATATGTGATCCCCGTCCTGCACTGGTATCCGGGATCCTTGCTTTTCCTGAGGCGAAAATAATTTCAATGATTTAAAGAACATGAAAATTAGAACTTGGAATGTTACGACATTCAAAAATGACTATCGTATTGATATTTTGACTGACGAATTTAGATAATTCGAATTGGACTTATTAGAAGTTTCAGAAACTCATATCCCAGGGGTAGGAAGCATGAAATTAGGTGATATAGAATTTGTTTACTCAGGCAGGAAGGATAGGGTACATAGACAGGGAGTAGGGATCATAATGAATAAGGAAGCTGCTAAGTCTTGTTTAGGCTGGGAAGGTATTAATAATAGGATACTAATTGCTCATTTTATGACTAAAAAGCTCAGGGTATCAGTTATAGTAGTATATGCCCCTGTAGAACCGACTGATGGAGATACTAGTGACTCATTTGAATTTTACTTACAGTTACAGGAGCAAATAGACAAGGTCCCAGGTAGAAGTATGATGTTATTGCTGGGAGATTTTAACGCCCAGGTTGGTAGAAATAAGGATAGATGATATCCCAGCTTAGGTAAATTTGGTGTAGGAAAAGAAAACAGTAATGGATACAGACTTTTGCAATTTTGTAGGTATAACAATCTAGTTATAACCAATACGGTGTTTTGTCATAAAATGGCTCATAAGATAACATGGTATTCACGTGATGGTAAGACAGGAAACCTTATTGATTATGTTATAGTAAACCGAAGACTCGCAGGATCAATACAAGATACTAGGGTATATAGGAGTGCTGTTATTGATGTTAAAAGAAAAGATCACCATCTAGTAGTGTCAAGGGTTAACTTAAAGCTGAAATATCGGAAGGGTACTTACCTCCCGGGAAGTTATGATGTTAGTAGACTCCAGGATGAGAATTTGAGAGAAACTTTCCAGGAACAGTTGAATACTAAACTTTAGAGTTAAATAGTTGATAATGTGGAAGATGGTTGGAATAATTTTAGAAAAATAATTTGTGAAGTTGCTGAAGGTGTATTAGGGAAGAAAGCTAGAACTGCTGCTAAGAATATTAGTGAAAAAGCTTTATGTTTAATAAAAAGAAGAAAGGACTTGTACAAGAATTATCTGAGTGATAGATCACATGAAAACAAAAGAAATGTAAAGAAAGTGGCGAAAGCATTGAAATATGAACTAAGGAGGTGTGAAGGGGGGGCCATGGATAAAATTTCCGAGGATTTAGAAGATGCAGCTAGACGGCATAATAGTAAAATATTGTACTGGCATGTTAACAAATTGAGAAGTAGTAGTCAATCCGGACTTGTCCCAGTTAAAGATAGGAATGGGGTGGCAATTAGCGTTAAGGCAAAAGCTAAAGCGAGATGGGCCGAACATTATGAGAATTTGCTTAACCAAGATAGAGTTGCAGGAAAAAATATAGAGGAAAATGAAAAAGTTTGTGATACCTTGGATGTGAAGGAAGAGTTGTTTTGTGAGGAGGAATTAGCAACAATACTAAAAGGATTAAAGAATAATAAGGCTCCAGGTGCTGATAGGGTTGTAAATGAGTTTCTTAAATATGGTGGCTCTGAGGTTAGAAATAAGTTATTGAAGATCATGAATATGATTTTTGAAAAAGGGGAAGTACCTAACGATTTTAGGAAAACCTTAATTAAGCCACTTTATAAGAAAGGTGATAAAAGTGAGTGTGGTAATTATTGAGGCATTAGTCTGGTCTCTGTAGGTAGCAAATTGCTTAGTAATATGACACTTTTTAGACTGAGAGATGCCGTAGACAAAGTTTTAAGAGAAGAGCAGTGCGGTTTTAGAAAAGGTAGAGGATGTGTTCACCAAATTTGCACTCTTAGGTTAATAATTGAGAAGTGCCTAAGTTTTCAAACACCTTTGGTCCTCAGTTTTATAGATTATGAGCAAGCGTTCGATTCTGTTGATAGAGGAGCTTTAGTAAAGGTTTTATCCTTGTATGGTATACCAGACAAATACGTTAAAGTGATTAGTGCTATGTACAAGAATAACACTGCTGCAGTTAAAGTAGGAAATGAGGTTAGCAGCTGGTTTTTTATTAAATCAGGAGTTGAGCTGGGCTGTGTTCTATCACCGTTTGTATGGATTGTTTTGATGGAATTCGTCTTAAGGACCACAGGGAAGGCAATGGAAGACCATGGACTCAAATGGGAAGGAAAAAGTCTCCTGGATTTGGATTATGCTGAGGGTTTAAGTATCCTAGATGATAGTGTGAGTAAAATGAATGAAGTTTTAGAGGTTTTGCGAGTTCAGGGTGCTAGTATTGGTTTGAAAATTAATGTTAGGAAGACTAAGTCAGTAAGGCTAGGAATAAGTGACGATGAAAAGGTGATGTTAGTAGTAAGCGCCCAATTAGCACTGATTACACATGCACTTTCACAAGCCTGAGGCATGGATATGTGTGTGTACTTTCAAGTAATTGGGTTACCAGGGTCATTTGCAAAGAGTACCATTTCTATAGAAGCTATAGCAATTTGAAATATCATATGAAATTTGCTTGAAGCTATATACTTTGCGTACGCCCCCGTACCAAACAGGTTGGGTATAATCTGTTTTGGTTCAAGTTTTTTTTGACACAATTAACTGAATTTCTATTTCATGATATACAAGTTTTTTTAGGTTAAATCCGTGTTGTAAAAACCGGTGTATCTTTTTAGATGCCAACTATTTTTTGTATATATTCAAGTTTCAAATTAGATTTTTTCAACAGTTTTGAATAGTTAATTCAACATAACACAACTGACATTTTTTGTAAGAATTTAAATAGAAAATGGATAATTCTAAGCACTTTCTGGTGAGTAGAAATTTTCTCATTATTATAATAAAAAAGAATTTGTCTTGTCATTAAGTTAAGGAAAAAATTTTTTCCTTACACTAGAACTAAGGGTACTTATATACTTAGAAGCCTAATCCGTTCGAATGGGGCTCCAGATAGGAGCTTTTAACTTCTATAGTAGGGTTCTCTGATGATGTGATTTTCATTAAAGTTCTATGAGTTTTAGAGGGTGTTTTCCCCCTTTTTCGAAAACAAGGCAAATTTTTCTCAGGCGCATAACTTTTGACCGCTATAGCTAAACTTGATGAAACTGATATATTTGAAATCATAAGGATTCGCTCTTTACGCTAAAGTTTTTTATTGTTTGAAAAAAAAAGTTGTGAGACAAGGCCAAACTTTAGCGTAAAGAGCGATGCGATGAGGAGGGGGACAGTCCCCTTCATATAGGGAATAATTTTTGTTCGTTTTAATGTCGCTCCTTACTTTCAGTTTAAAAAAAAAACTTTTTTTATTTAATTTCTGATCGTTTTTTAGTTAATATAGCTTTTATTTGCACAAAAATTTTACTTTTCTTTTCCTAAATGGATGTCTTTACAAATTAACTTCTATATTCCTGTATTTTTCTTCTGGCAAAAAAAAAAAATACAAAGTTGCAGATTTTTGCAGATATGAGCTTGAAAGCTATGTAATAGTTTTCTGATACGCTGAATCCGACGGTGTGATTTTCATTAAAATTAATTCACTTGTAGGGGGTGTTTCCCCCCTCTTAAAAAAAAAAAAAAGACAATTAAGGTTTTTTAAAATTTCGTGACAAACCCAGTTTTTTTCGAATTAAGATTCAATTGCTCAAAAAATTTATTGAAAACCCCTGATTTTGATATAAGGATGTTTTTTTTTTTAAACTACTTTAGATGCCTAGCATAAACTGAATTATTTTCCAAAAACCCTAAATGCGTTTTTTTGCTAGATGCTAAATTTTGCCTTTTTTTAAAGGAAGAAGATACGTGCTATAATGCCCCTCTGGAAAAGAAAGCAAGATATAGCGAACCTGCACTAATGCAAGCCACAAGGGCATCTATTATCAAATTCGCTGGAAGAATTACACAAGACCTGGACCAGCCAATACCCGCGAATCTTTTAATGGCAGGGTCCTCTGACCCCAGTGTTAGCTCCATGCCAGCTGGAAGGAACTTGAAAAGGGAATGGACTGCTTCATATAATGCCTCAGCTCAGCCTACTGAAGATTGTGAGCTTGACCCCCTTCAAGTTTTGCCAAGGAGTTCAGATATAGAAGCCCAGTCAGAATTTGTAAGTATATACATAATTTTTTTTTCTATCCCTATTTTCAAAAATAAGGTAAATTTTCTCAGGCGCATAGCTTTTGATGAGTAAAACTTAAAATTTGTTTCTAAAAACTATTTCATTTTCTTTCATTAACCAAATTAGCGGTATATATAAAGGAATGCTTATCATGCATTTCTATAACAAAAAAAAAACTTACCTCGTAACTTCTAACCAAGATGCATTCTAATGCAATAATTCCAATATTCCTTTTAAAAAAAAAATAACTATTTTAAAAAAAAAAAAAAAAACGATTTTATATTTCAAAGTTGAAAATCAATTTTAAAATGGTATTTTTGCGCTAAGGCATTTGCAAACATCTGCTACTTATAAGATCTCCCAACGCTTTTTAATCCGATTTGAATTCTAAGTGGGTCTCTTGCAAAGTGGACTTTAAATAACAGGATGTCCATCTTCGATAAGCAATTAACACAGGAAAAAAGGTTTTTTGATAATTTCCAAATATGTCTTCACAGCGATGTCAAGAAACATTATTTGGGCGAACCCGTTTTTGGTCATTTCATTGAAACACTTAGGTGTTTTCGAGAAAGAATTTGAGGCTGTTCTATTTGAACAGTGTTGTGAAGTCCGATACCCCCAACTCGAACGGGTATCGATCCTCCTACATCGAAGGAAGCTCCCGGTCCCTCCCCGGGAGGGGGGAGGGGGGAGGGGGGCTCTAAAAAAGGACCATCCAACATTTTAATTGCACTTTAATTGTTGATATGGATGGAGAAAAAAGTTTTTCTCTCTTACAATCATTTATTTAACCCAGGTCAACTTCGAACAAATCCGTTGGCAAAAGACACAGGAAAATACGGATTATTGAGAAGGTAGCACCATCAACCGCCAACATATGGGATTCGTGTCCGTTAACTGAAGCCGAGGAGCAAGTGTTCATACAGCATAACGCGTCAGTTGAACGATGGTCAAATTTCATTGAGAATTATAATGAAGAGGCTCAAACAATCGAATTGGACCCATATTTGACATTTTTATTTTAAAAAATTTTTGGAATAAAACCATTAGTTTTTTTTATCATTCTCTTGTTCTAACTTACCCTTTTAAGAATAAGACTACATTTCCCTTACTAAAAAAAAAATATATATTTTTTAACATGTTCAGTTGACATTATGAAAGACATAAGGCAATGTAACTATTTTTCTTCTTCTTTTAATTGTTCAGGTGGTGGTGGTGGTAGTGTGACAATAAATATGAGAAATTGACAAAGTTTATTAACTATAAAAAATTTACATAAAAAATAAAACTTTTTTTTTCCTACAGATTAAAAATATAGCACCACCAGCGACACCATCGAGTGATGGAGCAACTATATTTACAGAACCAATTTTGTCACCACCAGCAGAGTTCAAGGATGAAGCTACACTGGTTCTAGAGAATTCGGAGTGGCATAGAGGATTCCTTAACGATGTTTTTGGGGAAATGGCCACCCTGAATGACTTAAGCTGTGATATTGACATGCTTGAGGATCCGGGGTGGACACATAGTTTCATGCGTGAATATTTAGGTGATGTTACAAGTAAATCTGAACCGGGTCCTCATAACGAAATTCCATTAGAGGACAACACAGGCTGGCTGGACCAATTGTCCCCAAACACCTTGGAATATGTACTAGGGGACATCATGCAAGCCCCCCTCACTATGATTGAATAGATTGGGAGTGGTGGTGGTGTTATCGACTAGTGCCTCTCACCCCCCATACTTCCTCCCAATGCTAGATATGTATGTAGTAATACAACAGCACCATCACCTTCTCTTATGGATTTTTTTCTCTTAGACTCTGCTTAGCACCATCCCTTAGTATACAAAACCTCAGTCGGTGATCCTTTCAACTCTTTAGTGTCAGAAGTCATAATCACAAATCCCGTTGTCATTACAACTTCATATACTGATAAGATTCGAGCCAGTCTTCAACAACAAATAGGAGTGTGGGGAGTTGTGGTCAGTTTAAAAGCATCAATAGCACTAAAAAATTTTTTTTAATGAAAGTGCGGGTGAGATGTATTCGAAATACTTGCACCCAGAGATGTTGGCAATACACCCGCATTTATCAAATTAAGGGGAGGTTTTTTCTAAATTGGGATAATAGTATTCAAAGTACGTGGTACAATTATCACGAGGGGGGTAGTGGATCTTTTGTTTTATTTATTGAAAGTTTAAATGCTAATATATGTAGGTTCAAAAATGATTTTATTGTAAGAGGTGGTGGAGAGTGCGCTATAGTTCTAAAATGTCATTCACATTTAGAGGGTTCTCGGGGTGTACAACGAATCTGTTTCGATACGAGGCTGCAATGTTTCAAGTATACATTTTAATTGTAAAATATAGACCTCTTTAAATAGATGCATCTAGGAAAAAGTTGGATAAAATGGCAGTTAATGGTAGGGAGGGTTCAAAGTTCCCCAAAGTAAATTTTAATTGTTTAAATGATTAATATCCTGTGAGACTAAAAGGAATAGATATTTTTGAGCGGGCTAATGCACATTTAAAGATTGGTGTCACGGTGTTACAGTGTGAACCAGAACTTGAAGAGGGTCAGCGTTCCAATAAGAAGGGTGTATTATTTCCAGTGCGGGCTCCTTCAATTGAATCAGTAGAACATTGGGTGTGACTTCTATACACCCCACCCACGGACTCCGATTCAACTGGTCATTTCAATCCAAATACGGATATTAGTAGGGTTCTAAGTGAGGGTAAAACGGGACATGCAGGTGTATGCTATGACTGTTCAACATGTCTGTCAAGATTTCACTCTGATTTAAATTTAAAGCATCACATGAAGCACTGTAAACGTCATGGATACCAGGCTGTGGAGATAGTAAGTAGAGATGGAGTGATCTTACGTTTTAAAAATTTTCAAAACACGCTCCTGCAGAGCAATAAGATCGCTTTGGACTGCGAGGCTAAGCTGACAGACGTGTGCGATCCGTCAAGTTAAAATACATGAAGCCATAGGGGTCTCTTACGCTCACGCACAACGAGATTCCAAAAAATACCAAGCAATTGTTGGAGGTCTTTGAGATGTTGAGTGACAGAGAAGACTGCATGCGCTCAGCATTGGTCAGTCTAATCAAAACAGCGAACGGTGCAATCTCGCGCCTTCGTTATACGAACTATCCTATGCTCCTATGAACAGATGACATAGTGGCCATTAAAAATCGTAAAATGTGTTGGGTTTGCAAAGGAGAATTTGATGATGGTGTTGGGAATGGGGGGAGGAGGAAGGTGATCGACCATGATTATTTGCGGTAAGAAATTACAACGGGAGGGAGTAACTTTAGAGGGGTAGTCATGCAATTTAAACGTTAGACAACAATATTTTGTACCTGTTTTTTTATACACAATTCCAATTATGACTTAAAGTTTGTTCTTCCGGCGTTGGCCCGCATTGCCAAGGGAGGAGTTGTAGATGACGCATGGATAGATGGTTCTTTTTCATATAATATCATACCCAAATCATCGGAGAAGCTACTGCTGCTAGAATTCATATGGAAAACAGTTGATAAGGGTAACATGTGCCTGAATAAAATCCGTTTTTTAGACTGGTTCAGCTTCTTCCCCAAATCTTTAAATCAATTGATTCAGGTGCAGAAAAGTGACAATTTTGACAGCTTGTCCTTCATCAAACAGCATTACCCCGAGGATGAAATGCATGATTTATTAACGTTTAAAGGTAAATATCCATAGGATTATTACAACTGTGGCTCGAGGCTAGTTGAGCTGTCATTACCACCCATTGAAGCTTTTTACAATTCTCTTACTGAGAGTGAGTGCACCACTAGCGAATACGAATTTGCCATGAGGGTTTGGGCAAAGGACGGATGTAAAATGGGTGGGATTATTGTAAAATCTACTTGGCCAGTGACTTACTCACTCTTCTGGACATTGTGTGCAAAAATACGGATAAAATCTATGGGGAATTTGGGTTGGATTTAGGTTATTAATTTTTCCACTCCCCATTTGGTGATGGACTAAATACTTAAAATCAGCAAATAAGAAATAGGTCTTTTCGCCGATATGGATCAGCATCTGTTTGTAGAGAGATCAATGAGGGGGGGGTATGTTTTTCACGGGGATCGTATCATGAAAACTGATCCGAGTGGACAGCACACCGATGAAAAGTCGGACGCAGTTTTTTTGGATATGAATTCTCTTTACCCATCGGCAATGTCTCACTACTGTTTGCCGTGTGGCAATTATAAATGGCTTGACAATCTCTGGGCTTCGAATTTCCTCGACATTTCCAGTGTTGCGGAGAATGGGGCACAGGGATGGTTTTTGATATTCACGGCGAAAAACCCATGGAAAGCCATGACTTGGTAAAAGACTTTATTTTTCCGTTCATAAATAGACGGGTGGGTAGGGATTCTCTGAGCCCCTACAACTTATCTTTATGAGAGGATGGAAGTATGCAATGGTTAGCTTCAAAGTAAAAAGTAATTTCCGACCTCAGCCCAAAGCATAATATCGTTGTTCATCACTTGCTATAGAAATTGATGGTGTCCAGTGGTTTCAAGGTCACAAAGATTCATAGAGCCCTCCAATTTGATGAAAAGCCTTACATGAAAACGTTCATTGACACCTTTGTCGGTAAGCGTTCAAAAGCGAAAACAGAGGTTGAAAAGAAGTCTATAGACTCATTTTGAACTTACCTCTTGGTAAAATTTGTGAGTGTACACGAAACAGAAGTCGATTTGACATTTTTACGAATCCCAGAGATTGTGCTTAAATTATTCAGGATCCAAACTTCCCATCGTTCACAAGCATAGACTCTAATATGGTTTTCCTACATCGCAAGAAAAGAAACAAAAATATTACAGGCGGAAGTGCAATAACTGAAATATCCAAGAAACTCATGTTGTCATTTTATTATAATGTATGCAAGGTACAGTGGCCGATTGAGGGACAAGTTCAAGTGTACTACGGGGACACTGATTCACTCCTGTTAAAAGTCAAAACTGAAAATCTAATGAATGATTTGGAAAATGGCGAGTACATTAGCTCACGAATGGACTACACTAACTGGGACGAATCCCTCTACCCAGAGCTAGTGAAACGCCAGGCCCCAAATCAATTGTTTATGTTAAAATCTGAAACGGGTAGCGATCTGATATCCAGTGGTGTGTTTCCGGGACCGAAGGTATACTTTGTGGAAACGCACGGCAAGGATATCAAACAAGTTTGCAAGGGGGTACCTACACACTTCGTAAAAAATAATTTCGACATGAGTGTGTATAGAAACTGTGTGGAACGTAGTTTAGTGCCAAGGGCGAAAGTCATGGCGATTCGCTCTTTACAATTTGAAAACTACACAGTTAGAGTTGAGAAAAACACCATGTCTGCCATATCGGACAAAGTCTATTTATTTGAGGATGGTGTGAAGGTACTACCACACGGTCATTATTTAATTTCAGACCGATTTGAATGTACAGAGTACAGAAAACAACTCGGTCTAGAAAAATTAACTTAAATTCACTAAAAAAAAGTATAAATTGGGTGGGAGGGTTTTTTTTGGTAATTAGGTTTTTTTTAATTCTTTTCTTTTTCTTTATAACAATCAATTTTCAATGTGTGTGTGTTTGAACGGCAGATCATTTTCCACTATTTAAGGCCAGCCCTGGCTGGGGCCCACCGCCGCGGGCCCCCGGCGCCCGGTGAAGCCCGGCCCCAGCCGCCGCAGCGGCCACCCCCCCCCAGGGGGGGAGGGGGACCCCAAAATTTAAAACTCTGTAAATAAAAGTGATGTTTCAAGTGCATTATTCCAATAAATGTTGCATTTTTTATAAATAAATTAATAAAAAAAAGTGTATTTATTTAAGTGTTTGTTTTTTTCTATTGGCTATGTAAATGTTGTATTTTTTTATTATAAATAAATTAAAAACAAGTGTATTTTTTTTATTCATGTTGAATGTGCTTTTTTCAATGCAGTATTTTTTTAAAAGTATTGTTACCTTTTTTATGTATATAATAAAAGAAATTATTATTCTTTATTCGTCTTCTTCTTCTTCTTGAACGGAGTAGTAATAGGGGAAATTATTTAGTCATTAGACAGCCATAGTTTACAGTTAGTTGTCCAGGTGAACTGTTGAAGGGAACATGTATCAATTTAAAACACCATTCACATCGTTTCTGTGTGAACCGTCAATGTCGGGCAAAACAACACTCTTAACTAAAATAATTAAAAATTGTGATAAAATGTTTGTGGAAAAGCCGAAAAAATCTACTATTGCTATAGTATTTGGCAGGAGTCATATGATAAAATAAAAGCAATTGCTGCCACGACAGGGTTGGTGCAGATACAATTCATACAGGGACTTGATGTTTTCAGCATTATTGAACAAAACTCTTGGTTGATCATTGACGACCTGGCTGAATCTATTGAACAATGGTCCCAGGAAACGCTACAACTGTTCACTGTTCGCTCTCATCATGAACAAATTTCCGTTACTCTGGTTCTACACAACCTCTTTCATCAGAGCAAGTGTATGTAAACACTTGCATTGAACTGTACCTACTATATCATCTATAGAGCAGATTGCGATTATAGCTCACGAATCGCTCTCAATACACCAATCTACAAAGGAGCACCCAAAATTATGATCTTATCATACACTCAGGCACATAAAGAAACCTAAGGCTACATCCTATATTATCCTAATCAAAATACAACAGAGGATCTGCGTTTAGTCACAGATATTTTTGACAATGAAATTAAAGTATATCTCCCCGTGAACACTAAAAAGACCTATTAGTTGCTATCATGACACTGAAGAAACTACATGAAAATAGACTTTTGTTTTCAGTTCTAAGCACTTCAAAACCTTCACTCAGGAAAGCAATACTCAAACATGGTATTGACAATGATTTCATTAATCTAATATCCGAACTTTGTTTAAATTTGACCGAGGGTAATGTTCAACTGCCAGAAGTAGTTAAGCAACAGGCAAAGCAACATCGTTCTATTGTACGTACATTGGCCTCTAAAAAGAAAGGAAATAATTTTAAAAAGAAAAGACTTCTTCAGGTGGGCGGTATATTTTTCACACTTTTTCTGACAATAATTGCTTGTCTTTTAAACAGTTTTCTATAGAGAGAGAGAGAGAGAGAGAGAGAGAGAGAGAGAGAGAGAGAGAGAGAGAATGTCAAAACCCAATAAATTGACTCCAATAGAACTCTCTCTCTCACCCGTGGAACACTATGAGAACAATCTGAGTAAATTACTAGACACTGAGAATATTGAGGATGATAAAAAACTGCTTTTACTTCAAGATGCACTTCGCCGAGTGGACAAACACAAGTCGTATCGATTGAAGCCCACTGCTGCTGTTACTGCTGCTACTGATCCCCAGAAAGAATCATCTCCTCTGGTTTCTGCTGCTGGATAAAATCTAACTATGTTGGATTTGTATTAATTTTTATTGAAATTTGGAAATCTATGGCCCAAATCATTTGGCGAACAAATAAAACGAATCCTAGCCTATATCTTGGAAAGTGGTCATATTCAAGTTGAGAGCAATGGAAAAGGGATTATAATTCAGGGCAAGAGCTATAATCTACTTGATTTAATCTATGATATGGTTACAAATCGTAAAGGACTATTATCATTTGACACTCATCTATACAACTTTCTAAATACATTAAACTTCCCCAAAAGTCTTATTGGCAATAGACAAATTCTAAAAAAAATAAATGAACATGCATCATCGTCATCATCATCATCAACATCAACATTGACACCATTAAAAAATGAGTTTTTAGTATAAGTTCTGAGAGAAGCCTGACAGAAATTTGGAACACTGGGAGCTGAACACATTCTCATTCCATTCACAATGTTAAGATCAATCTAAGAGCAATTCCGATCAATTCAATGAATGCATAACGAGCAGTATAAAAAACACCTGGTAATATGAGCAATTTCTGGCTATCAATTTTATTTCTTTTAGTATAGTGTCATACCTTGTGTTTATCTATATTTTCCCACACCTGCCTTAAAAGGGTGACGTAATCAATGTGATGGAAATCAACCGAGAATTTACACTAAACTGGTAATTCTTGCTTATTTATTCATTACTTTTTATAGGGTTTTTAAACAAATACTTTGACACTGCAAATAGAGGCAACGGCTTTATTATGGTATGCAGCTTTGTTTTGAAGAATCCATAGAACTTTCCATAGATCATTTTCCGCATAAAATAATATTAGTGGCTAAAACTTCAAAACCAATATGTATAAAATATACATACTTTTTTCCTTTATTTTACTTGGGATATCGATGTTATGGTATCTCGTTTTAAGCTTGGGCTGGAACTTCTTTAGACATTCCCCTATTTCTAAAAGTAGAAAAATTAATACTTAAGTCCGTTTTCTCATTCTGAAAAAGAAATCTAAAGAAATAAATTAGTGTGTGCAAGTGTCAATTCTGATAGACCAGTAGTTCGACATTCTGGTTTTGTTTTGTCAAAGTGTTCACTAAACTAACTCTTGATGGAACTCAAAACTCTAAATTTTGATAAAAGAAAAATCATCAACAGCATGTAAGCATGGTAAGGAGATGGCTGAAGGCTCCTCATTGAAAAACATAAAAAAAAACTCTCCCCTTTCATTTTGAAAATACATTTTCATTCCCCTCCTATTTCCATGAATTGACTTCTATTTCCATAATATATATATATGGACTCTGTGTTCACTTCTCTGTGAATTGTCTACTTCTCTGTAAAGTGTGACTTCTTCTCTTTGGAGTCTTATGGTAGCGTTGGCCTATTATCTGGGTTCTATCTGTGGAGGATGTCTAGAGTCTCTAACCATCACATAGTTTATGTTTAGAGTATAAAATGTTTATTTGTACATATAATACAGTGAATGTACATATGGCGAGGACAGATACAGAATTAGAACTGACTGAAATAATCTAAATTAGTAACTTATATTCAGCACAATATGCAGATACACATCCGGGCATTTGACAGAACTGTTCTATTTTAATCTGTCGACTTCCAGGAATTACAGGAAATATTCAGAATTAATTTAGTTATCAAGGAAATGGGATTTTAACTTGGAAATGAACCTTTCTACATATACTTAGGATTTTAGATATTGGTTTTAAACAATAAAAAACTTTTTCCAAATTTTACATACTTTCCCCAGGGTTTTAAAAATATTTTTTTTTTTTAAACGATTTTCTATCCTCAAACAAAGGTACAATTAACAAGAACGTAAAATAAAATACTGACACTATAACTGAATCAACAAGTCATAAAATATTGTGTTTTTCAAATTGCCACTTTCATTTCATTTTATATTGTCATGCTGAGTTCGCCTAAAATTCGTATACCTACACCTAATAGGAAAATTTACACATTATCAGAATATCTTTTAAAGAAACTTAAATTTGAACAGAAAACTTAAAGAAAAATCATAATCTTCAACAGAAACACAATGAAATTTTTCTTTACTTTCCTTTTACCAAAGCTTTAATTCTTTCTTTTTCCGAATTATTCAGTTCTTTTACTATTTATAAGATATCAAAAGGAAGTAAATACATCATTTGGTTGGTCAAACATCTTTCGCTTGTCATTTTTATCTTTCTATTTTTCCTATTTCAAAGAAAGCATTTCTCCTGTCCAGTTAATCAGCATAAAAACTAGCTACATCCTTATTTTGACTTAACATCAATTCCTAACACCGTTTATACTGCAATAACATACTAATCTCTACAATCATCTTACTCTACTTATCTCTATAATTGTTTCAATACTCTCTATAATAACCTGGAGGTTTATTTCTTGTTTTCCTATTGCTTCTCCTAAGACTACTTGATTCTGCACTCGAGCCTGCCTTAACCTCTATTTCCCCTTTATCTACTTCTATACTAACTAGACTAGGCTCCATTTGAACCTCATGTTCCAGTTTTATTTCGTCTCTGTGTCTGTGTCGTCTCTGTGTCGACACAGAGAGGACGCAGAGACGACACAGAGACGACACAGAGTCGTCTCTGTGTCGTCTCTGTGTTGTCTCTGTGCCGTCGTCTCAGTGTCGTCTCTGTGTCGTCTCTGTGTCGTCTCTGTGTCGTCTCTGTATCGTGTGTGTTTCTTCTCTGGCTGCTCTCTGTGTCGTCTGTGTGGCGTCTCTGTGCCATCTCGGTGTCGTCTCTCTGTGTCGTCTCTGTGTCGACACAGAGACGACACAGAGACGACACAGAGACAACACAGAGTCGGCTCTGTGTCATCTCTGGGTCTGTGTCGTCTCTGTGTCTGTGTCGTCTCTGTGTCGTCTCTGTGTCGTCGTCTCTGTGTCGTATCTTTGTCTGTGTCGTCTCTGTTTGGTCTCTGTGTCGTCTCTGTGTCTGTGTCGTCTCTGTGTCGTCTCTGTGTCGTCGTCTCTGTGTCGTCTCTTTGTCATCTCTGTGCCATCTCTGTGTCGACTCTGTGTCGTCTCTGTGTCGTCTCTGTGTCGTCTCTCTGTGTCGTCTCTGTGTCGACACAGAGACGACACAGAGACGACACAGATTCGTCTCTGTGTCTGTGTCGTCTCTGTGTCTGTGTCGTCTCTGTGTCGTCGTCTCTGTGTCGTCTCTGTGTCGTATCTATGTCGTCTCTGTTTCGTGTCTGTGTCGTCTCTGTGTCGTCTCTGTGTCGTCTCTGTGTTGTGTCTGTTTCGTCTCTTTGTCGTCGTCTATGTGTCGTCTCTGTGTCGTCTCTGTGTCGTCTCTGTGTCGCCGCTGTGTCTTCTCTGTGTCGTCTCTGTGTCTGTGTTGTCTCTGTGTCGTCTTCTATGTGCCGTCTCTGTGTCATCTCTGTGCCATCTCTGTGTCGTCTCTGTGTTGTCTCTGTGCTGTTTCTATGTTGTCGTCTCTGTGTCGACTCTGTGTCGACACAGAGACGACACAGTGTCATCTCTGTGTCGTCTCTGTGTATTTGTCGTCTCTGTGTCGTGGCTGTGTCGTCTCTCTGTGTCGTCTCTGTGTCGACACAGAGACGACACAGAGACGACACAGAGTCGTCTCTATGTCGTCTCTGTGTCTGTGTCGTCTCTGTGTTGTCTCTGTGTCTATGTCGTCTCTGTGTCGTCTCTGTGTCTGTGTCGTCCCTGTGTCACAGAGACGACACAGAGACGACACAGAGTCGTCTCTGTGTCGTCTCTGTGTCTGTGTCGTCTCTGTGTTCTCTCATTGTCTTCTCTGTGTCGTCATCTCTGTTTGGTATCTGTGTCTTCTCTTTGTCGTGTCTGTGTCGTCTCTGTGTCGTCGTCTCTGTGTCGTGTCTGTGTCGTCTCTGTGCCGTCTCTGTGTCGTCTCTGTGTCGTCTCTGTGTCGTCTCTGTGTCGTCTATTTGTCGTCTTTATGTCGTCGCCTCTGTGTCGTGTCTTTGCTGTCTATGTGTCTATGTCGTCTCTGTGTCATCTCTGTGTCGTCTCTGTGTCGTCTCTGTGTCGTCGTCTCTGTGTCGTCTCTTTGTCGTCTCTGTGCCGTCTCTGTGTCGTCTCTGTGTCGTCTCTGTGTCGTGGTTCTATGTTGTCGACACTGAGACGACACAGAGTCGTCTCTGTGTCGTCTCTGTGTCGTCTGTGTGTCGTCGTCTCTGTGTCGTCTCTCTGTCGTCTCTGTGCCGTCTCTGTGTCGTCTCTGTGTCGACACAGAGACGACACAGAGAGACGACACAGAGAGACGACACAGAGACGACACAGAAACGACACAGATAAGACACAGAGACGGCACAGAGACGACACAGAGATGACACAGAGACGACACAGAGATGACACAAAGACTACAATAAAGAGACGACACAGAGACGACACAGAGATGACACAGACACAGAGACGACACAGAGACGACACAGAGACGGCACAGAGACAACACAGAGACGACACGGAGACGACAAAGACACAGAGAGACGACACAGAGACGACACAGAGACGACACAGAGAAGACACAGACAAGACGACACGTAGACGACAACGAGACGACACATAGATCACACAAACACTACACCGAGACGACACAGACACAGAGACGACACAGAGACGACTCACAGTGTCGTTTCTGTGTCGTGTCTTTGTCGTCTCTGTAATACAGAGACGACACAGAGACGACACAGACACAGAGACGACACAGAGAGACGACACAGAGACGACACAGAGGCGGCACAGAGACAAAACAGAGACGACACAGAGACGACAAAGACACAGAGACGACACAGAGACGACACAGAGACAACACAGAGACGACACGGAGACGACAAAGACACAGAGACGACTCTGTGTCGTCTCTGTGTTGTCTCTTTGTCGACACAGAGACGACACAGAGAGACGACACAGAGACGACACAGAGACGGCACAGAGAAGACACCTAGACGACGACAAGGAGACGACACAGAGACGACACAGAGACGACGACACAGAGACGACACAGAGACAACACAGAGACGACACGGAGACGACAAAGACACAGAGACGACACTGTGTCGTCTCTGTGTCTTCACTTTGTCAACACAGAGACGACACAGAGAGACGACACAGAGACGCCACATAGAAGACCCAGAGACGACGACACGGAGACGACACAGAGACGACAGAGGGACGACTACACAGAGGCGACACCGACACGACACAGAGACGACCCGGAGACGACAAAGACACCGAGACGACACTGTGTCGTCTCTGTGTTGTCTCTTTGTCGCCACAGAGACGACACATAGCGTAGACACCTACACGACACAGAGACGTCACAGAGACGACACAGAGACGACGACACAGAGACGACACAGAGATGACACAAAGACGACACAGAGACGACACAGACACAGAGACGACTCTTTGTGTCGTCTCTGTGTCGTGTCTTTGTCGTCTCTGTGATACAGAGACGGCACAGAGACAAAACAGAGACGACACAGAGACAACACAGAGACGACAAACACACAGAGACGACACAGAGACGACTCTCTGTGTCGTCTCTGTGACACAGAGACGACACACACAAAGAGACGACTCTGTGTCGTCTCTGTGTCGACACACAGACGACACAGAGAGACGACACAGAGGCAACACAGAGACGACACAGATTCATCTCTGTGTCTGTGTCGTCTCTGTGTCGTCTCTGTGTCGGCTCGGTGTCTGTGTCGTCTCTTTGTCGTCTCTCTGTCATCTCTGTGTCCACACAGCCAGTAAAATGAGACGATACAGTCTCTTGGCTTGGTCGTCGATGTCTGTTTGTCGTCTATGTGTAGTATCCGGCTCTGTGTCATCTATTGTCCAGCTCTGGGGATTCTCTGTGTCGTCTCTGTGTCGTCTAGGGGCAATCGCTGTGGAGTCTATGGTGAGTCTCTGTGTTGTCTCTGTGTCGTCTCTGTGTCTTCTCTGTGTCGACACACAAACAACACAGAGACGACACAGAGTCGTCTCTGTGTCATCTCTGTGCCATCTCTGTGTCGTCTCTGTGTCGTCTCTGTGTCTTTGTCGTCTCTGTGTCGTCTCTGTGTCGACACAGTGTACACAAAGAGTCATCTCTGTGTCGTCTCTGGGTCTGTTTCGTCTCTGTGTCGTCTCTGTGTCTGTGTCTTCTCAGTGTCTGTGTCGTCTCTGTGTCGTCTCTGTGTCTGTGTCGTCTCTGTGTCGTCCCTGTGTCACAGAGACGACACAGAGACGACACAGAGTCGTCTCTGTGTCTGTGTCGTCTCTGTGTTCTCTCTTTGTCGTCTCTGTGTCGTCGTCTCTGTGTTATCTCTGTGTCGTGTCTGTGTCGTGTCTGTGTCGTCTCTGTGTCGTCGTCTCGGTGTCGTCTCTGTGTCTTCTCTGTACAAGCTCTGTGTCATCTCTGTGACGTCTATCTGTCATCTCTTTGTCGTATCTGTGTCGTCTCTATATCGTCGTCTCTGTGTCGTCTCTGTGTCGTCTATGTGTCTGGTTTGTCTATTTGTCGTCTCTGTGTCTTCTCTGTTTAGTCTATGTGTAGTCGTCTCTTTGTCGTCTATGTGTCGTCTCAGTGACGTCTCTGTGCAGTTTCTGTGTCGTCTCTGTGTCGTCTCTGTGTCGTCGTTCTGTGTTGTCCACACAGAGACGACACAAAGACGACACAGTGACGACTATGTTTCGTCTCTGTGTCGTCTCTGTGTCGTCTCTATGTCGTCTCTGTGCCGTCTCTGTGTCGTCTCTGTGTCGTCTCTGTGTCGTCGTCTGTGTCTCGTAGCGGTCTCTATGTGGTGTCTTGGGAGACTGTTTGTCGTCTCTTTGGCATCTCTGTGTCGACCCAGAGACGACACAGAGAGACGACACAGAGAGACGACACAGAGACGACACAGAGATGACACAGAGATGACACAGAGACGACACAGAGACGGCACAGAGACGACACAGAGATGACACAAAGACTACAATAAAGAGACGACACAGAGACGACACAGAGATGACACAGACACAGAGACAACACAGAGACGACACAGAAACAGAGACGACTCTGTGTCGTCTCTGTGTCGTCTCTGGGCCGACACAGAGACGACACAGAGAGACGACACCGAGACGACACAGAGACAACACAGAGACGACACGGAGACGACAAAGACACAGAGACGACTCTGTGTCGTCTCTTTGTCTACACAGAGACGACACAGAGACGACACAGAGACGGCACAGAGACGACACAGAGACGACGACAAGGAGACGACACAGAGACGACACCGAGATGACACAGACACGACACAGAGACGACACCGCCACAGAGACGACACAGAGACGACTCTCAGTGTCGTCTCAGTGTCGTGTCTTTGTCGTCTCTGTGTTACAGAGACGACACAGAGACGACACAGACACAGAGACGACACAGAGAGACGACACAGAGACGACACAGAGACGACACAGAGACGGCACAGAGACAAAACAGAGACGACACAGAGACAACAAAGACACAGAGACGACACAGAGACGACACAGAGACGACAAAGACACAGAGACGACTCTGTGTCGTCTCTGTGTTCGTGTCTGTGTCTGTGTCGTCTCTGTGTCGTCTCTGTGTCGTCGTCTCTGTTTCGTCTCTGTGTCATCTCTGTGCCGTCTCTGTGCCGTCTCTGTATCGTCTCTGTGTTCTCTCTGTGTCATCTCTGTGCCGTCTGTGTGTCATCTCTGTGTCTGTGGCGTCTCTTTGTCGTCTCTGTGTCGTCTCTGTGTCTGTGTCGTCTCTGTGTCTGTGTCGTCTCTGTGTCGTCTCTGTGTCGTCTCTGTGTCGTCGTCTGTGTCGTCTCTGTGTCGTCTCCATGCCGTCTCTTTGTCGTCTCTGTGTCGTCTCTGTGTCGCCTCTGTGCCCACACAGAGACGACACAAAGACGACACAGAGTCGTCTCTGTGTCGTCTCTGTGTCTGTGTCGTGTCTGTGTCATCTTTGTGTCGTCTCTGTGTCGTCTCTGTGTCTTATTAGTGTCTTAGTCGTTTCTGTGTCGTCGTCTCTGTGTCGTCTCTGTGTCGTCTCTTTGCCGTCTCTGTGTCGTCTCTGTGTCGTCTCTGTGTTTTTTCTGTTTCGTCTCTCTGTTTCGTCTCTGTGTCGACACAGAGACGACAAAGAGACGACACAGAATCGTCTCTGTGTCGTCTCTGTGTCTGTGTTGTCTCTGTGTTGTCTTTGTGTTGTCGTCTCTGTGTCATCTCTGTGTCATCTCTTTGTGGTCTCTGTGCCGTCTCTGTGTCGTCTCTGTGTCGTCTCTGTGTCGTCGTCCTGTGTTGTCGACACAGAGACAACACAGAGACAACACAGAGACGACTCTGTGTCGTCTCTGTGTCGTCTCTGTGTCGTCGTCTATGTGTCGTCGTCTCTGTGTCGTCTCTGTGTCATCTCTGTGTCGTCTCGGTCTTGTCTCTGTGTCGTCTCTCTGTTTCGTCTCTGGTTCCACACAGATTCGACAAAGAGTAGGGGGGTTTGCGTCGAGTTGTCGTCGTCTCTTGTTGGTGTCGTGGGGGTCTCTGTGCCGTCTCGGTGGCGTGTGTGTTGCGTTTCTGTGTCTGTGTCGTCTCTATGTCATCTTCGTTTCATTTCTGTGTCGTCTCTCTGTGTCGTCTCTGTGTCGTCTCTGTGTCTTCTCTCTGTGTTGTCTCTGTTTTGACATAGAAACGACACAGACACGACACTGAGACGACCCAGAGTCGTCTCTGTGTCGTCTCTGTGTCTGTGTCGTCTCTGTGTCGTCTCCGTGTCTGTGTCGTCTATGTTTCGTCTCAGTGTCGTCTCTCTGTGTCGTCTCTGTGTGTGTGTCGTCTCTGTGTCGTCTGTGTGTCTGTGTCGTCTCTTTGTAGTCTCTATGTCGTCTCTGTGTCGTCTAGTGTCGTCTCTGTGTCGTCGTCTCTGTGTCGTCTCTGTGCCGTCTCTGTGTCGTCTCTGTGTCGTCTCTGTGTCGTCTCTCTGTTCTCTCTCTGTGTCGTCTCTGTGTCGTCTCTGTTTCTGTGTCGTCGCTGTGTCTGTGTCGTCTCTGTGTCTGTGTCGTCTCTGTGTCATCTCTGTGCCATCTCTATGTCGTCTCTGTGTCGTCTCTGTGTCGTCTCTGTGTCGACTCTGTGTCGACACAGAGACGACACAGAGACGACACAGTGTCGTCTCTGTGTCGTCTCTGTGTCGTCTCTGTGTCTGTGTCGTCTCTGTGTCTGTGTCGTCTCTGTGTGGTCTCTGTGTCTTTGTCGTCTCTTTGTCGTATCTGGGTCTGTGTCATCTCTGTGTCGTCTCTGTGTCTGGGTCGTCTCTGTTTTCTCTCTTTGTCATCTCTGTGTCGTCGTCTCTGTGTTGTCTCTGTGTCTTCTCTGTGTCGTCGTCTCTGTGTCGTCTCTGTGTCGTCTCTGTGCCCCCTCTGTGTCGTCTCTGTGTCGTCTCTGTGTCGTCTCTGTGTCGTCTCTGTGTCGTCTCTTTGTCGTCATCTCTGTGTCGTCTCTGTGTCTGTGTTGTCTCTGTGTCATCTCTGTGTCGTCTCTGTGTCGTCTCTGTGTCGTCGTCTCTGTGTCATCTCTGTGTCTTCTCTTTGCCGTCTCTGTGCCGTCTCTGTGTCGTCTCTGTGTCGTCTCTGTGTCGTCTCTGTGTCGTCTCTGTGTCGTCTCTGTGTCGTCTCTGTGTCGTCTCTCTGTGTCGTCTCTGTGTCGTCACTGTGTCGTCGTCTCTGTGTCGTCTCTGTGTAGTCTCTGTGTCGTCTCTGTGTCGTCTCTCTGTCGTCTCTCTATGTCGTCTCTGTGTCGACACAGAGACACACAGAGACGACACAGAGACGACACAGAGAGTCGTCTCACACAGTGTTTCGTCTCTGTGTCTGTGTCGTCTCTCTGTCGTCTCTGTGTCGTCTCTGTGTCGTCGTCTCTGTGTCGTCGTCTCTGTGTCGTCTCTCTGTGTCGTCTCTGTGTCGTCACAGAGACGACACACAGAACACACACAGACGACACAGAGTCGTCTCTGTGTCTGTGTCCTCTCTCTGTCGTCCCTATGTCGTCTCTGTGTCACAGAGACGACACAGAGACTACACAGAGGGTCGTCTCTGTGTCGTCTCTGTGTCTGTGTCGTCTCTGTGTCGTCTCTGTGTCTGTGTCGTCTCTGTGTCGTCTCTGTGTCTGTGTCGTTTCTACTGTCGTCTCTGTGTCGTCTCTGTGTCGTCTCTGTGTCGTCTCTGTGTCGTCCTCTCTGTGTCATCTCTGTGTCGTCTCTGTGCCGTCTCTGTGTCGTCTCTTTGTCGTCTATGTGTCGTCGTCTCTGTGTCATCTCTGTGTCGTGTGTGTGTCGTCTCTGTGTCTGTGTCGTCTCTGTGTCGTCTCTGTGTCGACACAGAGACGACCCAGAGACGACACAGAGACGACACAGAGACGACACAGAGATGACACAGAGATGACACAGAGACGACACAGAGACGACACAGAGACGACACAGAGATGACACAAAGACTACAATAAAGAGACGACACAGAGACGACACAGGGATGACACAGACACAGAGACGACACAGAGACGACCCAGAACCTGCGACAACTCTTTGTCGTCTCTGTGCCGACACAGAGACGACAAAGAGAGACGACACAGAGGCGACACAGAGACAACACAGAGACGACACGGAGACGACAAAGACACAGAGACGACTGTCGTCTCTGTGTCGTCTCTGTGTCGTCGTCTCTGTTTCGTCTCTGTGTCATCTCTGTGCCGTCTCTGTGCCGTCTCTGTGTCGTCTCTGTGTTCTCTCTGTGTCATCTCTGTGCCGTCGTTGTGTCATCTCTGTGTCTGTGGCGTCTCTTTGTCGTCTCTGTGTCGTCTCTGTGTCTGTGTCGTCTCTGTGTCTGTGTCGTCTCTGTGTGGTCTCTGTGTCATCTCTGTGTCGTCGTCTGTGTCGTCTCTGTGTCGTCTCCATGCCGTCTCTTTGTCGTCTCTGTGTCGTCTCTGTGTCGTCTGTGGGTCCACACCGCGAAGACACTGAGACGACTCAGAGTCGTCTCTGTGTCGTCTCTGTGTCTGTGTCGTCTCTGTGTCGTCTCTGTGTCGTCTCTGTGTCGTCTCTGTGTCTTTTTAGTGTCTGGGTCGTTTCTATGTCGTCGTCTCTGTGTCGTCTCTGTGTCGTCTTTTTGCCGTCTCTGTGTCGTCTGTGTGTCGTCTGGGTGTTGTCTCTGTTTCGTCTCTCTGTGTCGTCTCTGTGTCGACACAGAGACGACAAAGAGACGACACAGAATCGTGTCTGTGTCGTCTCTGTGTCTGTGTTGTCTCTGTGCTGTCTTTGTGTCGTCGTCTCTGTGTCATCTCTTTGTCATCTCTGTGTGGTCTCTGTGCCGTCTCTGTGTCGTCTCTGTGTCGCCTCTGTGTCGTCGTCCTGTGTTGTCGACACAGAGACAACACAGAGACAACACAGAGACGACTCTGTGTCGTCTCTGTGTCGTCTCTGTGTCGTCGTCTCTGTGTCGTCGTCTCTGTGTCGTCTCTCTGTCATCTCTGTGTCGTCTCTGTGTCGTCACAGTGTCGTCTCTCTGTGTCGTCTCTGTGTCGACACAGAGACGACACAGAGTCGTCTCTGTGTCGTCTCTGTGTCGTCTTCTCTGTGTCGTCACTGCTCCGTCTCTGTGCCCTGTGTGTGTCTTCTGTGAGTAGTGTCCTTGTCGGTGTCGTCTGTGTTTCTTCTATTTGTCGTCTATGTGTCGTCGTCTCTATATCGTCTCTGTTCCTGTGTCGTCTCTCTGTGTCGTCTCTGTTTTGACACAGAAACGACACAGACACGACACAGAGACGACCCTGTGTCGTCTCTGTGTCGTCTCTGTGTCTGTGTAATCTCTGTGTCGTATCTGTTTCGTCGTCTCTGTGTCTTATAAGTGTCGTCGTCTGTGTGTCTTCTCTGTGTCTGTGTCGTCTCTGTGTCGTCTCTGTGTCTGTGTCGTCTCTATGTCGTCTCTGTGTCGTCTCTATGTCGTCTAGTGTCGTCTCTGTGTCGTCGTCTCTGTGTCGTCTCTGTGCCGTCTCTGTGTCGTCTCTGTGTCGTCTCTGTGTCGTCTCTATGTTCTCTCTCTGTGTCGTCTCTGTGTCGTCTCTGTGTCTGTGTCGTCGCTGTGTCTGTGTCGTCTCTGTGTCTGTGTCGTCTCTGTGTCGTCTCTGTGTCATCTCTATGTCGTCTCTGTGTCGTCTCTGTGTCGTGTCTGTGTCGACTCTGTGTCGACACAGAGACGATACAGAGACGACACTGAGTCGTCTCTGTGCCGTCTTACTGCTGTCTAGCTGTCTTCGCTTAGTCTGTGTGGTCTCTGTGTCTGTGTCGTCTCTGTTCCTTCTGTGTCTCGGGTTAATCTTGTTTTCGTGGCTGTGTCTGTGTCCTCTCTGTGTCGTCTCTGTGTCTGTGTCGTCTCTGTTTTCTCTCTTTGTCATCTCTGTGTCGTCGTCTCTGTGTTGTCTCTGTGTCTTCTCTGTGTCGTCGTCTCTGTGTCGTCTCTGTGTCGTCTCTGTGCCCCATCTGTGTCGTCTCTGTGTCGTCTCTGTGTCGTCTCTGTGTCGTCTCTGTGTCGGTTCTATGTCGTCATATCTGTGTCGTCTCTGTGTCTGTGTTGTCTCTGTGTCATCTCTGTGTCGTCTCTGTGTCGTCTCTGTGTCGTCGTCTCTGTCTCATCTCTGTGTCCTCTCTGTGCCGTCTCTGTGTCGTCTCTGTGTCGTCTCTGTGTCGTCTCTGTGTCGTCTCTGTGTCGTCTCTGTGTCGTCTCTGTGTCGTCTCTGTGTCGTCTCTCTGTGTCGTCTCTCTGTGTCGTCTCTGTGTCGTCGTCTCTGTGTCGTCTCTGTGTCGTCTCTGTGCCGTCTCTGTGTCGTCTCTCTGTCGTCTCTCTATGTCGTCTCTGTGTCGACACAGAGACACACAGAGACGACACAGAGACGACCCAGAGAGTCGTCTCTGTTTCGTCTCTGGGTCTGTGTCGTCTCTGTGTAGTCTCTGTGTCGTCTCTGTGTCGTCGTCTCTGTGTCGTCGTCTCTGTGTCGTCTCCCTGTGTCGTCTCTGTGTCGACACAGAGACGACACACAGAAACGACACAGAGACGACACAGAGTCGTCTCTGTGTCTGTGTCCTCTCTCTGTCGTCCCTGTGTCGTCTCTGTGTCACAGAGACGACACAGAGACTACACAGAGGGTCGTCTCTGTGTCGTCTCTGTGTCTGTGTCGTCTCTGTGTCGTCTCTGTGTCTGTGTCGTCTCTGTGTCGTCTCTGTGTCTGTGTCGTTTCTACTTCGTCTCTGTGTCGTCTCTATGTCATCTAGTGTCGTCTCTGTGTCGTCTTCTCTGTTTCGTCTCTTTGTCGTCTCTGTGTAGTCTCTGTGTAGTCTCTGTGTCGTCTCAGTGCCGTCTCTCTGTGTAGTATGTGTGTCGTCTCTGTGTCTGTGTCGTGTCTGGGTTGTCTCTGTGTCTCTCTGTGTCGTCTCTGTGTCATCTCTGTGTCGTCTCTGTGTCGTCGCTGTGTGGTCTCTGTGTCGTTTCGGTGTCTGTGTCGTCTCTGTGTCTTCTCTGTGTCGTATCTGTGTCTGTGTCGTCTCTGTGTCTGTGTCGTCTCTGTTTCGTCTCTGTGTCGTCTCTGTGTCATCTCTGTGCCATCTCTGTGTCGTCTCTGTGCCGTCTCTGTGTAGTCTCTGTGTCGTCTCTCTGTGTCGTCTCTGTGTCGACACAGAGACGACACATATACGACAAAGATTCGTCGCCGTGTCTGTGTCGTCTCTGTGTCGTCTCTGTGTCACAGAGAGAACACAGAGACGACACAGAGAGTCGTCTCTGTGTCGTCTCTGTGTCTGTGTCGTCTCTGTGTTCTCTCTGTGTCGTCTCTGTGTCGTCGTCTCTGTGTCGTCTCTGTGTCGTTTCTGTGTCGTCGTCTCTGTGTCGTCTCTGTGTCGTCTCTGTGTCGTCTCTCTGTGTCGTCTCTGTGTCTTTGTCGTCTCTGTGTCGTCTCTGTATCTGTGTCGTCTCTGTGTCACAGAGACAAAACAGAGACGACACAGAGAGTCGTCTCTGTTTCTTATCTGTGTCTTTGTCGTCTCTGTGTCGTCGTCTCTGTGTCGTCTCTGTGTCATCTCTGTGCCGTCTCTGTGTCGTCTCTTTGTCGTCTCTGTGTCGTCTCTGTGTCTTCTCTCTGTGTCGTCTCTGTATCTGTGTCGTCTCTGTGTATGTGTCATCTCTGTGTTCTCTCTGTGTCATCTCTGTGTCGTCGTCTCTGTGTCGTCGTGTCTGTGTCGTCTCTTTTTTGTCTCCGGGCCATCTCGTGTTTGTCGTATCTTTGTCGTATCTTTGTCGTATCTTATTCGTCCATGATCAGTCTATGTTCCTGCTCATTGACGTCTCTGTGTGGTGTCTGTGTCTGTTTAGTCGCTGTGTCGGTGTCGTATATGTGTCGTTTCTGTCTTGTCATGTCTGTGTCGTCTCTGTGTCGTCGCGGTTTTATGTCTGTGTCGTCACAGTGTCTTTGACGACTCATTGTCGTGACTGTGTCGTCGCGGTTTCGGGGTGTCTGTGTATTCTATCTTGCGTATCAGTGTCGTCGTCTCGGGGTCGTCGAGTTGTCGTCTCTGTGTCGTCGTCTCTGTGTCGTCTCTGTGTCGTCGTCTCTGTGTCGTCTCGGTGTCATCTCTGTGCCGTCTCTGTGTCGTATCTGTGTTTTCTCTGTGTCGTCTCTGTGTCGTCTCTCTGTGTCGTCTCTGTGTCGACACAGAGACGACACAGAGACGAAACAGAGAGACGACACAGAGACGACACAGAGCCGACGTAGAGACGACACAGGGACGGCACAGAGATGACAAAGAGACGACACAGAGACGACGACACCAAGACGACATAGAGACGACACAGAGACGAAACAGAGACGACACAGAGAGTCGTCTCTGTGTCGTTTCTGTGTCTGTGTCGTCTCTGTGTCGTCGTCTCTGTGTCGTCTCTGTGTCGTCTATCTGTGTCGTCTCTGTGTCTGTGTCGTCTCTGTGTCGTTTCTGTGTCTGTGTCTTCGTCTCTGTGTCGTCTCGGTGTCATCTCTGTGCCGTCTCTGTGTCGTCTCTGTGTCGTCTCTGTGTCGTGTTTGTCTCACAGAGACGACTCAGAGAGTCGTCTCTGTGTCGTTTCTGTGTCTGTGTCGTCTCTGTGTCGTCGTCTCTGTGTTGTCTCTGTACCGTCTCTGTGTCGTCTCTGTGTCGTCTCTGTGTCGACACAGAGACGACACAGAGAGACGACACAGAGACGACACAGAGACGGCACAGAGACAACACATAGACGACGACACAGAGACGACGACACAGAGACGACAGACACACAGAAACGACACAGAGACGACTCTCTGTGTTCTCTGTGTCGTCTCTGTGACACAGAGACGACACAGAGACAACACAGACACTGAGACGACACGAGAGACGACACAGAGACGACACAGAGACGACACAGAGACGGCACAGAGATGACACAGAGACGACACAGAGACGACTCTGTGTCGTCTCTGTGTCGTCTCTGTGTCGTCGTCGCTGTGTCGTCGTCTCTGTGTCGTCTCTCTGTCGTCTCTGTGCCGTCTCTGTGTCGTCTCTGTGTCGTCTCTCTGTGTCGTCTCTGTGTCGACACAGAAACGACACAGAGTCGTCTCGGTGTCGTCTCTGTGTCGTCGGCTCTGTGTAGTCTCTGTGCCGTCTCTGTTTCGTCTCAGTGTTATAGCTGTGGCTGCGCGTGGTCGTGGTCGGGTCTGTGTCTGCTCGTGTTATGTGCGGTTTAGTCTTATCTTTGTCGTCTATGTGTCGACTCGTTGCCATCTCTGTGTCGTCTCTGTGTGTCTTCTCTGTGTCGACACAGAAATGACACAGACACGACACTGAGACGACCCAGAGTCGTCTCTGTGTCGTCTCTGTGTCTGTGTCGTCTCTGTGTCGTCTCTGTGTCTGTGTCGTCTCTGTGTCGTCTCTGTGTCGTCTCTCTGTGTCGTCTCTGTGTCTTCTCAGTGTCGTCTCTGTGTCGTCTCTGTGTCTGTGTCATCTCTTTGTCGTCTCTGTTTTGTCTGTGTGTCGTCTCTGTGTCGTCGTCTCTGTGTCGTCTCTGTGTCGTCGCTGTGTCGTCTCAGTGTCGTCTCTGTGTCGTCTCTGTGTTCTCTCTCTGTGTCGTCTCTGTGTCGTCTCTGTGTCTGTGTCGTCTCTGTGTCTGTGTCGTCTCTGTGTCTGGGTCGTCTCTGTGTCATCTCTGTGCCATCTCTATGTCGTCTCTGTGTCGACTCGGTGACGACTCTGTGTCGACTCTGTGTCGACACAGAGACGACACAGAGACGACACAGTGTCATCTCTGTGTCGTCTCTGTGTCGTCTCTGTGTCGTTTCTGTGTCTTTGTCGTCTCTGTGTCTGTGTCGTCTCTGTGTCGTCTATGTGTCTGTGACGTCTCTGTGTCGTCTCTGTGTCTGTTTCGTCTCTGTGTCGTCTCTGTGTCTGTGTCGTCTCTGTTTTCTCTCATTGTCGTCTCTGTGTCGTTATCTCTGTGTTGTCTCTGGGTCGTCTCTTTTTCGTCTCTGTTCCGTCTTCTCTGTGTCATCGTCTCTGTGTCGTCTCTGTGCCCCATCTGTGTCATCTCTGTGTCGTCTCTGTGTCGTCTCTGTGTCGTCTCTGTGTCGTTTCTATGTCGTCGTCTCTGTGTCGTCTCTGTGTCTGTGTTGTCTCTGTGTCATCTCTGTGTCGTCTCTGTGTCGTCTCTGTGTCGTGGTCTCTGTCTCAACTCTTTGTCGTCTCTGTGTCGTCTCTGTGTCGTCTATGTGTCTTCTCTGTGTCGTCTCTGTGTCGTCTCTGTGCCGTCTCTGTGTCGTCTCTATTCCGTCTCTGTGTCAGTCTCTGTGTCGTCTCTCTGTGTCGTCTCGGTGTCATCGTATCAGTGTCGTCTCTTTGTCGTCTCTGTGTCGTCTCTGTGTCGTCTCTCTGTCGACTCTCTGTTGTCTCTCTATGTCGTCTCTGTGTCGACACAGAGACACACAGAGACGACACAGAGACGACACAGAGAGTCGTCTCTGTTTCGTCTCTGTGTCTGTGTCGTCTCTGTGTCGTCTCTGTGTCGTCTCTGTGTCGTCGTCTCTGTGTCGTCGTCTCTGTGTCGTCTCCCTGTGTCGTCTCTGTGTCGACACAGAGACGACACACAGAAACGACACAGAGACGACACAGAGTCGTCTCTGTGTCTGTGTCCTCTCTCTGTCGTCCCTGTGTCGTCTCTGTGTCACAGAGACGACACAGAGACTACACAGAGGGTCGTCTCTGTGTCGTCTCTGTGTCTGTGTCGTCTCGGTGTCGTCTCTGTGTCTGTGTCGTCTCTGTGTCGTCTCTGTGTCTGTGTCGTTTCTACTTCGTCTCTGTGTCGTCTCTATGTCGTCTAGTGTCGTCTCTGTGTCGTCGTCTCTGTGTCATCTCTGTATCGTCGTCTCTGTGCCGTCTCTTTGTCATCTCTGTGTGGTCTCTGTGTTGTCTCTCTGTGTCATCTCTGTTTCATCTCTGTGTCGTCTCGGTGTCTGTTTTTTCTATTTTTCGTCTATTTGTCGTATCTTTTTAGTCTCTGTGCCGTATCTGTCCCGACAATCTGTCTTGTCTGTGACTTCTCTATGTCATATCTGTGTCGAAACAGAGATGAAACAGAGACGACACAGAGTCGTCTCTGTGTCGTCTCTGTGTCTGTGTCGTGTCTGTGTCGTCTCTGTTTCTTATCTGTGTCGTCTCTGTGTCTGTGTCGTCTCTGTGTCGTCTCTGTGTCGTCTCTATGTCTTCTCTGTGCCATCTCTTTGTCGTCTCTGTGTCGTCTCTGTGTCTTCTCTCTGTGTCGACTCGTGTCGACACAGAGACGACAAAGATACGACACAGAGTCGTCTCTGTGTCTGTGTCGTCTCTGTGTCGTCTCTGTGTCACAGAGAGAACACAGAGACGACACAGAGAGTCGTCTCTGTGTCGTCTCTTTGTGTGTGTCGTCTCTGTGTTCTCTCTGTGTCGTCGTCTCTGTGTCGTTTCTGTGCCGGCGTCTCGGTGTCGTCTCTGTGTCATCTTTATGTCGTCTCTCTGTGTCGTCTCTGTGTCTTTGTCGTCTCTGTGCCTTCTCTGTGTCTGTGTCGTCTCTGTGTCACAGAGACGAAACAGAGAAGACACAGAGAGTCGTCTCTGTGTCGTCTCTGTGTCTGTGTCGTCTCTATTTCGTCGTCTCTGTGTCGTCTCTGTGCCATCTCTGTGCCATCTCTGTGTCGTCGCTGTGTCGTGTCTGTGTCGTCTCTGTGTCTTCTCTCTGTGTCGTCTCTGTATCTGTGTCGTCTCTGTGTCTGTGTCATCTCTGTGTTCTCTCTGTGTCATCTCTGTGTCGTCGTCTCTGTGTCGTCGTCTCTGTGTCGTCTCTGTGTCGTCTCTGTGTCCTCCCTGTGCCGTCTTCTCTTTGTCGTCTCTGTGCAGACCCTGTGTCGTCTCTTTGTCGTCTCTGTGTCGTCTCTCTGTGTCTCCTCTGTGTCTGTGTCGTCTCTGTGTCGTATCTGTGTCGTCTCTGTCTTGTCGTCTCTGTGCCGTCTTTATGTCATGTTGGTGCTGTCTCTTTGTCTGCCCTGTCTCTGGGTTATAAAGGATTCGTGTCGTTTTCATCACGTTTGCTTTGTGCAGTTTTCGTCGGTGGGCCGTCGATGTGCCATCTCTAGGTCGTCGAGTTGGCGTGTATATGTCGTCGTCTCTGTGTCGTCTCTTTGTCGTCTCTGTGTCGTCTCTGTGTCATCTCTGTGTGTGTGTCGTATGTGGGTCGTCTGTGTGTGGGCTCTGTGTCGTGTCTCTGTGTCGTCTCTGTGTCGACACAGAGACGACACAGATAAGAAAAAGAGAGACGACACAGAGACGACACAGAGCCGACGTAGAGACGACACAGGGACGGCACAGAGATGACAAAGAGACGACACAGAGACGACGACACCAAGACGACATAGAGACGACACAGAGACGAAACAGAGACGACACAGAGAGTCGTCTCTGTGTCGTTTCTGTGTCTGTGTCGTCTCTGTGTCGTCGTCTCTGTGTCGTCTCTGTGTCGTCTATCTGTGTCGTCTCTGTGTCTGTGTCGTCTCTGTGTCGTTTCTGTGTCTGTGTCTTCGTCTCTGTGTCGTCTCTGTGTCATCTCTGTGCCGTCTCTGTGTCGTCTCTGTGTTGTCTCTGTGTCGTGTTTGTCTCACAGAGACGACACAGAGAGTCGTCTCTGTGTCGTTTCTGTGTCTGTGTCGTCTCTGTGTCGTCGTCTCTTTGTTGTCTCTGTGTCGTCTCTGTGTCGTCGCTGTGTCGACACAGAGACGACACAGAGAGACGACACAGAGACGACACAGAGACGGCACAGAGACAACACATAGACGACGACACAGAGACGACGACACAGAGACGACAGACACACAGAAACGACACAGAGACGACTCTCTGTGTCGTCTCTGTGTCCTCTCTGTGACAAAGAGACGACATAGACCTGACACTCACCCAGCGCCTAAACAGAGACTCGAATCAGATCCTTAGTAGCGATGGGAAATCAATGGAACTGTTCCGATACATAGAATAAACAAAGATTACGACTCCGCGCCGCAAAATTGACGACCAAGACCCCGACCCTAAACCCAGAGACACAGACACAGAGACGACACCCAGACGAGACAAAGAGGACAAAAAGACGACACAGAGACTACACAGAGACGACACAGACACAGAGACGACACAGACACAGAGACTAGACTCAGACGACACTGTGTCGTCTGTGTGTCGTCTCTATGTTTACACAGAGACTACACAGAGAGACGACACAGAGACAACACAGAGACGCCACAGAGACGACACAGAGACGACGACACAGAGACGACACAGAGACGACACAGACACAGAGACGACACAGAGACTACTCTGTGACGTTTCTGTGTCGACACAGAGAGACGACACGGAGATGACACAGAGACGACACAGAGACGACGACAAAGAGACGACACAGAGACGACAACACAGAGACGACAAAGAGAGAACACAGAGACGACACAGACACTGAGACGACACATACACCACACAGACACTTCTACGACTCTGTGTCGTCTCTGTGTCATCTCTGTATCGTCTCTGTGTCGACAGAGAGACGACACAGAGAGAAGAAACAGAGACGACATAGAGACGACACAGAGACGACACAGAGACGGCACAGAAACGACACATAGCCGACACATTGACGACAAAAAGACTACTCAGACACAGAGACGACCCAGAGACTACACAGAGACAGAGAAGACACAGAGACGACTCAGAGACGACAAAGACATAGAGACGACACAGAGACGACTCTGTGTCGTCTCTGTGTCGTCTCTGTGTCGTTTCTGTGTCGACACAGAGACGACACAGAGAGACGACACAGAGACGACACAGAGACGGCACAGAGACGACAACGAGACGACGACACAGCGACGACACGGAGACGACACAGAGACGACATAGAGAGAACACAGAGACGACACAGACATAGAGACGACTCTGTGTCGTCTCTGTGTCGACACAGAGAGAAGACACAGATACGACATAGAGACGACACAGAGACGACACAGAGGTGGCAGAGAGATGACACAGAGACGACACAGAGACGACGACACAGAGACTACACAGACACAGAGACGACACAGAGACGACACAGACACAGAGACGACACAGAGACGACTCTGTGTCGACTCTTTGTCGTCTCTGTGTCGACCCCGAGACGACACAGAGAGACGACACAGAGACGACACAGAGACGACACAGAGAAGACACAGAGACGACACAGAGACGGCACAGAGACGACACTGGGACGCCACCGATACGACCCAGAGACGACACAGAGACGACGACACCGAGATGACACAGAGTCGCCAGAGACACAGAGACGACACAGATACGACACACAGACGGCTCAGAGACGACACTTAGCCTAAACAGAGACGACACAGAGACGACACAGAGACGACACAGAGAGGCAACACCGACGACACAGAGAGACGACACAGAGACGACACAGAGACGACACAGAGACGGCACAGAGACGACACAGAGACGACACAGAGACGACGACACTGAGACGACACTATACGAACTAGAGACGACACAGAGACGACACAGACACAGAGACGAAACAGACACAGACACGACACAGAGACGGCACAGAGACGACGCTGTGTCGTCTCTTTGTCGTCTCTGTGTCGACACAGAGACGACACGACACAGAGACGACACAAAGAGACGACACAGAGACGACAAAGACACAGAGAGGACACAGAGACGACACTGACACGGCACAGAGACGACACAGACACAGAGATCATACAGACACAGAGACTACACAGAGACTACACAGACACAGAGACGAAACAGATAAGACACCGAGACTGCACAAAGACGACAAAGAGACGACACAGAGACGACGACACAGAGACGACACATAGACTACACAGAGACGACACAGACACAGAGACAACACAGAGAAGACACAGACACAGAGACGACGACACAGAGACACAGAGAGACGAATCTGTGTCGTCTCTGTGTCGTATCTGTGTCGTCTCTGTGTCGACACAGAGAAGACACAGAGAAACGACACAAAGACGACACGGAGACGACACAGAGACGGCACAGAGACGACGACACATAGACGACACAGAGACGACACAGAGACGACACAGAGACTAAACAGAGACGACGACACAGAGACGACACAGAGACGACACAGAGACGACACAGACACATACACGACACAGACAAAGAGACGACACGGAGACGACTCTGTGTCGTCTCTTTGTCGTCTCTGTGACATAGAGACGACACAGAGACGACACCTAGTCTACACAGAGAGGACACAGAGACGCCACATCGACGACACAGAGACGACACAGAGACGACGACACAGAGACGACACAGAGTCGACACGACACAAAGACCACACTCTGTGTCGTCTCTGTGACCCAGAGACGAAACAGAGAAGACACAGACACAGAGACGACACAGAGACAACTTTGTGTCGTTTCTGTATCGTCTCTGTGTCGACACAGAAACGACACAGAACCGACACAGAGAGACGATACAGAGATGACACAGAGACGAAACAGAGACGGCACAGAGACGACACAGAGACGAAACAGAGACGACGACACGGAGACGACACAGAGACGACACAGAGACGACACAGATACAGAGACGACACAGAGACGAGACACAGATGCCACAGACACAGAGACAACACAGAGACGACTCTGTGTCGTCTCGCGTCGTCTCTGTGTCGTCTCTGTGTCGACACAGAGACGACACAGAGAGACGACACAGAGACGACACAGAGACGGCACAGAGACAACACAGAGACGACGACACAGAGACGACACAGACACAGAGACGACACAGAGACGACTCTCTGTGTCGTCTCTGTGTCGTCTTTGTGTCGACACAGAGACGACACAGAGAGAAGAAACAGAGACGACACAGAGACGACACAGAGACGACACAGAGATGGCGCAGAGAAGACACAGAGACGACACAGAGACGACACAGAGACGACAAAGACACAGAGACGACACAGAGACGACACAGACACAGAGACGACACAGAGACGACACAGACACGACAAAGACACAGAGACTACACAGAGACGCCTCTGTGTCGTCTCTGTGTCGTCTCTGTGTCGTTTCTGTGTCGACACAGAGACGACACAGAGAGACGACACAGAGACGACACAGAGATGGCACGGAGACGACACATAGACGACGACACAGAGACGACACAGAGACGACACAGAGATGACACAGACACAGAGACGACTCTCTGTCGTCTCTGTGTTGACACAGAGAGAAGACACAGATACGACATAGAGACGACACAGAGACGACACAGAGATGGTACAGAAATGACACAGAGACGATACAGAGACGACGACACAGAGACAAAACAGACACAGAGACGACACAGAGACGACACAGAGACGACACAGACACAAAGACGACACAGAGACGACTCTGTGTCGTCTCTTTGTCGTCTCAGTGTCGTCTCTGTGTCGGCACAGAGACGACACAAAGACGACGACACAGAGACGACACAGACAAGACACAGAGACGACACAGAGACGACACAGAGACGACACAGACACAGAGACGACACAGACACAGAGACGACACAGAGACGACTCTGTGTCGTCTCTGTGTCGTCTCTTTGTCGACACAGAGACGACACAGAGAGACGACACAGACACTACACAAAGACGACACATAGACGTCACCCAGACGACACAGAGACGACACAGAGACGACACAGAGACGGCACAAAGACGACACAGAGACGACACTGAGACGACGACACATAGACCACACAGAGACGACACAGACACAGAGACGACACAGAGACGACACAGAGACGACTCTGTGTCAACCATGTGTCGTCGCTGTTCTGCCACCGAGCCGACACAGAGCGGCGACCACGAGACGACACCGAGACGACACAAAGACGGCACAGACACCACCCAGAGACGACACCGAGAAGACACAGAGACGACACAAAGACGGCACAGAGACGACACAGAGAGACAACACAGAGCCCACACACAGACGACACAGAGACGGCACATATACGACACAGAGACGACACAGAGACGACGACACTGTGACGACATAGAGACGACACAGACACAGAGACAAAACAGACACAGAGACGACACAGAGACGACACAGACACAGAGACGGCACAGAGACGACGCTGTGTCGTCTCTTGTCGTCTCTGTGTCGACACAGAGACGACACGACACAGAGACGACACATAGATACGACACAGAGACGACAAAGACACAGAGAGGACACAGAGACGAAACAGTGACTAAACTGAAACTTCACAGAGACGACACAGAGACGACACAGAGACGACGACACAGACAAAGAGACGACACAGAGACGGTACAGAGACGACACAGAGACGGCACAGAGACGACACAGAGACGACGACACAGAGACAACACAGACACGACACGGAGACGACACAGAGACCACACAGAGACGGCACAGAGACGACACAGAGATGACACACAGACGACACAGAGACGACACAGAGAAGACGACACAGAGACGACACAGAGACGACACAGAGACGGCACAGAGACGAAACAGAGACGACGACACAGAGACGACACAGAGACGACACAGAGACCACACAGACACAGAGACGACAAAGACACAGAAACGACACATAGACGACTCTGTGTCGTCTCTTTGTCGTCTCTGTGTCAATATAGAGACGACAAGGAGAGACAACACAGAGACGACACAGAGACGACACAGAGACGACACAGAGACCACACAGACACGACACACAGACCACCAATAGATGGGACAGAGACGACACAGAGACGACACAGAGACGACACAGAGACGACACAGAGACGACGACACAGAGAAGACACAGATACGACACAGATACGACACAGAGACGACACAGAGACGACACAGAGATGACAAAAATACGACGACACAGAGACGACACAGAGACGACACAGAGACGACACAGACACAGAGACGACACAGACACAGAGACGACACAGAGACGACACAGAGACGACACAGAGACGACACAGAGACGTCAAAGAGACGACACAAAGACGACACAGAGTCGACACAGAGACGGCACAGAGACGACACAGAGACCACAACACCGAGACGACAACGACTCTACACAAACACATCGACTAGACCGACACCGTGACGACACACAGACGACACTGTGTCCTATCGGTGTCGTATCTGTGTCGACACAGAGATGACACAGAGAGACGACACAGAGACGACACATCGACGACACAGAGACGACACAGAGACGGCACAGAGACGACACAGAGACGACACAGAGACGACACAGAGTCGACGACGCAGAGACGACACAGAGACGACACGACACAGAGACAACACAGAGACGACTCTCTGTGTCGTCTCTGTGACACAGAGACGACACAGAGACGACACAGACACAGAGATGACTCTGTGTCGTTTCTGTGTCGTCTCTGTGTCGTGTCTGTGTCGGTGTCGTATCTGTGTCGTCTAATTGTCGTAGCTTTGTCGACTCTGTGTCGTCGTCTCTTTGTAGGCTCTGTGTCGTCTCTGTGGCGTCGCTGTGTCGTCTCTGGGTCGTCTCTATGTCGTCGTCTCTGTGTCGTCTCTGTGTCGTCGTCTCTGTGTCGTCTCTGTGTCTCTGTGCCGTCTCTGTGTCGTATCTGTGTTGTCTCTGTGTCGTCTCTGTGTCGTCTCTCTGTGTCGTCTCTGTGTCGACACAGAGACGACACAGAGACGAAACAGAGAGACGACACAGATACGACACAGAGCCGACGTAGAGACGACACAGGGACGGCACAGAGATGACAAAGAGACGACACAGAGACGACGACACCAAGACGACATAGAGACGACACAGAGACGACACAGAGACGACACAGAGAGTCGTCTCTGTGTCGTCTCTGTGTCTGTGTCGTCTCTGTGTCGTCGTCTCTGTGTTGTCTCTGTGCCGTCTCTGTCTTGTCTCTGTGTCGTCTCTCTATGTCGTCTCTGTGTCGTCTATCTGTGTCGTCTCTGTGTCTGTGTCGTCTCTGTGTCGTTTCTGTGTCTGTGTCTTCGTCTCTGTGTCGTCTCTGTGTTATCTCTGTGCCGTCTCTGTGTCGTCTCTGTGTTGTCTCTGTGTCGTGTTTGTCTCACAGAGACGACACAGAGAGTCGTCTCTGTGTCGTTTCTGTGTCTGTGTCGTCTGTCTGTCGTCGTCTCTGTGTTGTCTCTGTGCCGTCTCTGTGTCGTCTCTGTGTCGTCTCTGTGTCGACACAGAGACGACACAGAGACGGCACAGAGACAACACAGAGACGACGACACAGAGACGACGACACAGAGACGACAGACACACAGAAACGACACAGAGACGACTCTCTGTGTTCTCTGTTTCGTCTCTGTGACACAGAGCTTAGTACTAGATAACATAGAGACATAGACGACCCCGAGAGGCGACAAAGAGATGACCCAAAGATGACACAGAGACGAAACAGAGACGACACAGAGACGACACAGAGACGACGACACAGAGACGACACAGAGACGACTCAGAGAGGACACCGACACCGTTCCGACACCGAGACGACACAGACACAGAGACAACACAGAGACGACACAGAGACGGCACAGAGACGACAGAGAGACGACACAGAGACGACACAGACACAGAGACGACACAGAGACGACACAGACACAGAGACGACACAGAGACGACCCTGTGTCGTCACTGTGTCGTCTCTGTGTTGACACAGAGACGACACAGAGAGACGACACAGAGACAACACAGAGACGACACAGAGAAGACACAGAGACGACACAGAGACGACGACACAGAGACGACACAGAGACGACACAGACACAGAGACGACACAGAGACTACTCTGTGACGTTTCTCAGTCGACACAGAGAGACGACACGGAGATGACACAGAGACGACGACAAAGAGACGACACAGAAACGACGACACAGAGACGACAAAGAGAGAACACAGAGACGACACAGACACAGAGACGACACAGAGACGACACAGACACAGATACGACTCTGTGTCGTCTCTGTGTCGTCACAGTGTCGCCACAGAGACGACACAGAGAGAAAAAACAGAGACGACACAGAGACGACACAGAGACGACACAGAGAAGGCACAGAGATGACACAGAGAAGACACAGAGACGACACAAACACGACAAAGACACAGAGACGACACAGACACAGAGACGACACAGAGACGACACAGAGACGACAAAGACATAGAGACGACATAGAGACGACTCTGTGTCGTCTCTGTGTCGTCTCTGTGTCGTTTCTGTGTCGACACAGAGACGACACAGAGAGACGACACAGAGACGACACAGAGACGGCACAGAGACTACACAGAGACGACGACACAGCGACGACCCCGAGACGACCCAGACACGACAGAGAGAGAACACAGAGACGACACAGAGACGACTCTCTGTGTCGTCTCTCTGTTGTCTCTGTGACACAGAGACGACACAGACATAGAGACGACTCTGTGTCGTCTCTGTGTTGACACAGAGAGAAGACACAGAAACGACATAGAGACGACACAGAGACGACACAGAGGTGGCAGAGAGATGACACATAGACGACACAGAGACGACGACACAGAGACAACACACACACAGAGACGACACAGAGACGACACAGACACAAAGACGACACAGAGACGACACTGTGTCGTCTCTTTGTCGTCTCTGTGACGAATCACATACTACAAAGAGACGTCGACAAAGAGATGAAACAGACATGACACAGACACGACACAGAGACGACACACAGAAGGAACAGAGCCGGCAAAGAGATGGCACAGAGTAGGATAATAGACAACTCAGAGACGACGAGCAAGAGACAACACTGAGACGTCTACGAAAACGAGTCGACCCCGAGATTACCCCAAGACGGCAACCACGCGGCCCAGAGACAACAGAGAGCCGACACCGAGATGAAGACTCAGAGACAGACACAGAGACGAAACTGAGTCGACACAGAGAGACAACACAGAGACGACACAGAGACGACACAGAGACGTCACAGATACGGCACAGATACTACACAGAGACGACGACACTGAGACAACACTAGACGACATAGAGACGACACAGACACAGAGACGAAACATACACAGAGACGACACAGAGACGGCACAGAGACGGCACAGAGACGACGCTGTGTCGTCTCTTTGTCGTCTCTGTGTCGACACAGAGACGACACGACACAGAGACGACACATAGATACGACACAGAGACGACACATACACAGAGACGACACAGAGACGACAAAGAGACGACACAAAGACGACACAGACAGAGAGATGACACAGACACAGAGTTGAAAAAGAGACAACACAGACACAGAGACTACTATGAGAATCCACAGAGACGACACAGAGAAGGCGCCCAGACGACAAATAGACGACGACAACAAAACTATCCAGGGATGATACAGCGATGATACAGACCCAGAGACGACACAGAGACGACACAGACACAGAGACGACGACACAGAGACACAGAGAGACGAATCTGTGTCGTCTCTGTGTCGTATCTGTGTCGTCTCTGTGTCGACACAGAGAAGACACAGAGAAATGACACAGAGACGACACAGAGACGACACACAGACGGCACAGAGACGACACATAGATGACCACCAAGAGACTACCCAGTCAATGAACATAGATGGCCCACAGACGACACAGAGACGGCACAGAGACGACACAGAGACGACACAGATACAGAGATGCCACAGACAAAGAGATTACACGGAGACGACTCTGTGTCGTCTCTGTGTCGTCTCTGTGTCGACATAGAGACAACACAGAGACGACACAGAGACGACACAGAGAGGACACAGATACGGCACAGAGACGACACAGAGACGACACAGAGACGACGACACAGAGACGACACAGAGACGACACGACACAAAGACCACACTCTGTGTCGTCTCTGTGACCCAGAGACGAAACAGAGAAGACACAGACACAGAGACGACACAGAGACAACTTTGTGTCGTTTCTGTATCGTCTCTGTGTCGTATCTGTGTCGACACAGAAACGACACAGAACCGACACAGAGAGACGATACAGAGACGACACAGAGACGACACAGAGCCGACACAGAGACGGCACAGAGACGAAACAGAGACGACACACAGACGACGACACAGAGACGACACCGAGACGACACAGAGACGACACCGACACAGAGTCGACAGAGACACGACACAGAGACGACATAGACACAGAGACGACACATATAAGACTCTGTGTCTTCTCTGTGTCGTCTCTGTGTCAACACAGAGACGACACTGAGAGAAGAAACAGAGACCACCCACAGACGTAACAGATACGACACAGAGATGGCGAAGAGATGACACAGAGACGACACAGAGACGACACAAAGACGACAAAGACACAGAGACGACACAGAGACGACACAGACACAGAGACGACACAGAGACGACACAGACACGACAAAGACACACAGACGACACAGAGACGAGTCTTTGTCGTCTGAGTTTCGTTTCTGTGTCGACACAGATACAACACAGAGAGACGTCACCCAGACGACACAGAGACGGCACGCACATGAAACAGAGACGACGACACCGACACGACACACAGACCACCCAGAGACGCAACAGACACATAGACGACTCTGTGTCGTCTCTGTGTTGACACAGAGAGAAGACACAGATACGACATAGAGACGACACAGAGACGACACAGAGATGGTACAGAGATGACACAGAGACGACACAGAGACGACGACACAGAGACAAAACAGACACAGAGACGACACAGAGACGAAACAGAGACGACACAGACACAGAGACGACACAGCGTCGACACTGTGTCGTCTCGTTGTCGTCTCTGTGTCGTCTCTGTGTCGGCAGAGATACGACACAAAGACGACGACACAGAGACGACACAGAAACGACACAGAGACGACACAGAGACGACAAAGACACAGATAAGACACATACACATAGAAGACACATAGACGACTCTGTGTCGTCTCTGTGTCGTCTCTGTGTCAACACAGAGACGACACAGAGAGACGACACATAGACCAAACAAAGACGACACAGAGACGACACAGACACGACACATAGACGACACAGAAATGGCACTGAGACGACTCCGAGACTACACAGAGACGACGACACCGAGACGACACAGAGACGACACCGACCCAGAGCCGACACAGAGAGACTACACAGAGACGACTCTGTGTCGTCTCTGTGTCGTCTCTGTGTCGTCTCTTTGACGACACAGAGACGACACAGAAAGACGACACAGACACGCCACATAAGCGACACTGAGACGTCACAGAGACGGCACAGATCCGGCACATAGACTGCAGAGAAATAAGAACGAGACTACTCCGACACTGCACAAAGATTACACACAGAGACGACACAGAGCCGACACACAGAAGACACTGAGACTACACAGAGCAGACACATAGCCTAATAAAAGTCGACGACACTTAGACGACATATTGACGAATCAGACACAGCCACGACACAGACCCAGACACCACAAAGAGACGACAAAGACACAGAGACGACACAGAGACGAAGCTGTGTCGTCTCTTTGTCGTCTCTGTGTCGACACAGAGACGACACGACACAGAGACGACACATAGATACGACACAGAGACGACAAAGACAAAGAGAGGACACAGACAGGACAAAGACACTAAAAAGACACAGAGACGATACAGAGAAGACACATAGTCTCCACAGTGTCGGCACCGAGACGTCTCCGAGACGACACAGAGACGACGACACAGAGACGACACAGAGACGACACCGAGACGACACAGAGGCAGCACAGAGACGACACAGAGACGACGACAACGCGACGACACAGACACGACACAGAGACGACACAGACACAGAGACGACACCCAGACGACTCTGTTTAGTCTCTTTGTTGTCTCTGTGTCGACAAAGAGACGACACAGAGAGACGACACTGAGAAGACACAGAGACGACACAGAGACGGCACAGAGACGATACAGAGACGACACAGAGACGACACAGAGATGACGACACAGAGACGACACAGAGACGGCCCAGAGACGGCACAGAGACGACACAGAGACGACGACACAGAGACGAAACAGAGACGACACAGACACAGAGACGACAAAGACACAGACACGACACATAGACGACTCTGTGTCGTCTATTTGTCGTCTCTGTGTCGACATAGAGACGACAAGGAGAGACAACACAGAGACGACACAGAGAGACGACACAGAGACGACACAAAGACGACACAGAGACGACACAGAGACGACACAGAGACGACACAGAGACGACCCAGATACGACCCCGAGACGGCGACACAGAGACGACACAGAGACGACACAGAGACGGCACAGAGACGACACAGAGACGACACGGAGACGACACAGAGACGACGACACAGAGACGATACAGAGACGACACAGAGACGAGACAGACACAGAGACGACACAGACACAGAGACGACAAAGAGACGACCCTGACACGACACTGAGACGGCACAGAGACGGCACAGAGATGACACAGAGAAGACACAGAGACGACACAGAGACGGTACAGACACGACACAGAGACGACAAAGAGACGACCACACCAAGACAACACAGAGACGACACAGACACAGAGCCGACCCAGACACTGAGACAACACAGAGACGACTCTGGGTCCTCTCTTTGTCGGCTCTGTGTCGACATAGAGATGACACAGAGAGACGACACAGAGACAACACAGAGACGACACAGAGACGACACACAGACGGCACAGAGACGACACAGAGACGACAGAGAGAAGACACACAGACGACGACGAAGAGACGACACCGAGAGGACACAGAGACGACACAGAGACGACTCTCTGTGTCGTCTCTGTGACACAGAGACGACACAGAGACGACACAGACACAGAGATGACTCTGTGTAGTTTCTGTGTCGTCTCTGTGTGGACACAGAGACGACACAGAGACAACACCCAGAGACGACCCAGACAAGCCACAGAGACGACACAGAGACGAAACAGAGACGACGACACGAAGACGAAAACGAGGCGACACAGAGACGACACAGACACAGAGACTCCACAAAGAAGACTCAGACACGACACAGAGTCGACCAAGAGAAGACATACAGACAGCACGGAGACACCACAGAGGCGATGACACAGAGACTACACAGAGGCGACACAGACACCGAGCCGACACAGAGACAACTCTCAGTCGTCTCTGTGTAAACACAGAGTCTACACATAGAGACGACAAAGAGACGACACAGAGACGACACAGAGACGACACAGAGACGGCACAGATATGACACAGAGACGACGACACAGACACATAACCGACACAGAGACGACTCTCAGTGTCGTCTCTGTGTCGTCTCTGTGACACAGAGATGACACAGAGACGACACAGACACAGAGACGACACAGAGACGACTCTCTGTCGTCTCTGTGTCGTCTCTGTGTCGACACATAGACGACACAGAGAGACGACAGAGACGACACAGAGACGGCACAGAGACAACACAGAGACGACGACAGACATACGACACAGACACAGAAACGACACAGAGACGACTTTCTGTTTCGTCTCTGTGTCGTCTCTGTGTCGTCGTCTCTGTGTAGTCTCTGTGTCATCTCTGTGCCGTCCCTGTGTCGTCTCTGTGTCGTCTCTGTGTCGTCTCTGTGTCGTCTCTCTGTGTAGTCACTGTCTAGTCTCTGTGTCGACACAGAGACGACACAGAGACGACACAGAGACGACACAGAGACGACGAAACAGAGACAACACAGAGAGGACACTGAGACGACACAGACACATAGACTACACATAGACGACTCTGTGTCGTCTCTGTGTCGTCTCTGTGTCATTTCTGTGTCGACACAGAGACGACACAGAGACAACACAGAGAGGACACAGAGACGGCACAGAGACGACACAGAGACGACAAAGAAACGACGACATAGAGACGACACAGAGACGACAAAGACACAGAAACGACACAGAGGTGACTCTTTGTCATCTCTGTGTCATTTCTGTGTCGACACAGAGACGACACAGAGACAACACAGAGAGGACACAGAGACGGCACAGAGACGACACAGAGACGACAAAGAGACTACGACACAGAGACGACACAGAGACGACAAAGACACAGAAACGACACAGAGGTGACTCTGTGTCATCTCTGTGTCGTCTCTGTGTCATTTCTGTGTCGACACAGAGACGACACAGAGACAACACAGAGAGGACACAGAGACGGCACAGAGACGACACAGAGACGACAAAGAGACGACGACAGAGAGACGACAAAGACACAGAAACGACACAGAGGTGACTCTGTGTCATCTCTGTGTCGTCTCTGTGACGACACAGAGCCGACACAGAGACGACACAGACACAGAGACAACAAAGAGACGACTCTGTGTCTGTGTTGTCTCTGTGTCGTCTCTGTGTCGTCTCTGTGTCGTCGTTTCTGTGTCGTCTCTGTGTTGTCTCTGTGCCGTCTCTGTGTCGTCTCTGTGCCGTCTCTGTGTCGTTTCTCTGTGTCGTTTCTCTGTTTCGACACTGAGACGACACAGAGACGACACAGAGTCGTCTCTGTGTCGTCTCTGTGTCTGTGTTGTCTCTGTGTCTGTTTCGTCTCTGTTTGGTCTCGGTGTCGTCTCTGTGTCGTCTCTGTGTCGTCGTCTCTTTGTCGTCTCTGTCCCATCTCTGTGTCGTCTCTGTGTCGTCTCTGTGTCGTCTCTCTGTGTCGTCTCTGTGTCGGCTCAGTGTCGACACAGAGACGACACAGAGACGGCACAGAGACGCCACAGAGACGACGACACAGAGACGACACAGAGACGACACAGAGACGGCAAAGAGAAGACACAGAGACGACACAGAGACGACACAGAGACGATACAGAGACGACGACACAGAGACGACACAGAGACGACCCAGAGACGAAACACAGACGGCACAGAGACGACACAGAGACGACGACACAGAGACAACACAGAGACGACCCAGAGAGACAACACAGAGACGACATAGAGACGACACAGAGACGACACAGTCGTCTCTGTGTCGTCGCTGTGTCTTTGTTGTCTCTGTGTCGTCTCTGTGTCAGTGTCATCTCTTCGTCATCTCTGTGTCGTCTCGGTGTGGTCGTATCGTGGGCTTCTCTATGGAATGTCTGTGCTGTCTGGGTGTCGTCTCTGTGTCGTGTCTATGTCATCTCATTTTCTTCGACGCGTTTTCGTCTATTTGTTGTCTCGGTGCCTTCACAGTTACGCCTCTGTCTAGCTTCGGTGTTGTCACAGAGACGACACAGAGTCGTCTCTTTGTCGTCTCTGTGTCGTCTCTGTGGCGTCTCTTTGACATCTTTGTGTCACAGAGACGACACAGAGACGACAAAGAGAGTCGTCTCTGTGTCACCTCTGGGTCTTTGTCGTCTCCGTGTCGTTTCTGTGTCGTCATCTCTGGGTCGTCTCCGTGCCGTCTGTGAGCTGTCTTTTTTTCGTCTCGTTGTGGTCTCTGTGCGGTCTCTGTTTCGTCTCTCTGGGTAGTCTCTGTGTCGACACAGAGACGACACAGACACGAAACAGAGTCGGCTCTGTGTCGTCTCTGTGTCTGTGTCGTCTCTGTGTCGTCTCCGCTTTCGTAATTACTGTGTCTTTGTCTTTTTTTAAATTTCGGAGGATTTTAATTTCTTCCTTTGATTGAGTTGAAATTGACAAAGATGGCTTATAATCAAGAATACTCTTTACAATTTCACCTCTGAGTAGGTCTGGATTTTCTACTTCACCACGAGAGCTAAAAATAGCTGACTCCACGCCCGTAATAATTTCTGATGTATTTACGTGTTTTTGAGCCATTGCAAATTTTGGTCCTTTTGAAAGAATACTTAGTTCCTTGGATGTAAATACCTTAGAGGATAGATTTTCCAATGGAGGATCAGGACAAAATCTAGGAAGGAAAATCTGTGTTTGTTGAAACTGTTGAAATTCCAGTTTTGAGAATTTTTCCGATAACGAGTTTTTGCTAAATAGAATATGTGTCTGAAAGCCCTATTCGAGATTTTTAAAGTCATGCAAACATTATGAGGGACAAAATAGGATATAATAAGTATTTTAAATTTGGTAATTTATTACGAAGAACGTATATTTTGGTCTTTTTAAATATGTTTGAACGTTTTGAAAACTATTTTATGAATAAATGGGCCTTCAGATTGTGTGCCTAAATGTAGGTTGAAACGTAAATGAGGTGGAAGAATTCGATGTCTTTTACAAGTTTATAAGAAATTAAACTGACAAATAAGATTTACATGTTTCTTAACACAATTTAAAAATCTAAAACAATGTATTTGTGTTAGAGTTCTAGTTTATTTTAGTAATAGTTAAGAGTTTAGAGTTTTAGCTTAGAGTCTTAGCTTAGAGTTTTGTTAGAGTTCTAGTTTAGTTTAGTTATAGTTAAGAGTTTGGTGTTTTACCTTAGAGACTTACCTTAGAGTTTTAGTTTAGTTTAGTTTTACTTAAGAGTTTAGAATTTTAGCTTAGAGTCTTATCTTAGAGTTTTTATTAGGGTTCCAGTTTAGTTTAGTTTTAGTTAAGAGTTTAGAGTTTTTAGCTTAGAGTCTTAGTTTATAGTTGTTTGTTGAAGTTCTAGTTTAGTTTAGAGTTTTAGCTTAGACTTAGAGTTTTAATTAGACTTCTAGTTTAGTTTAGTTTCAGTTAAGAGTTTAGAGTTTTAGCTTAGAGTCTTAGCTAAGAGTTTTTGTTAGAGTTCTAGTTTACTTTGGTTTTAGTTAAAAGTTTAGAGTTTTAGCTTAGAGTCTTAGCTTAGAGTTTTGTTAGAGTTCTAGTTTAGTTTAGTTATAGGTAAGAGTCTGGAGTTTAACATTAGAGACTTAGCTTAGATTTTTAGTTTAGTTTAGTTTTAGTTAAAAGTTTAGAGTTTTAGCTTAGAGTCTCAGCTTAGAGTTTTTGTTAGAGTTCTAGTTTAGTATAGTTTTAGTTAAGAGTTTAGTGTTTTTAGCTTAGAGTCTTAGTTTACAGTTTTTGTTGAAGTTCTAGTTTAGTTTAGTTTTAGTTAAGAGTTTAGAGTTTTTAGCTCAGACTCTTAGCTTAATTTTATTTAGAGTTCTAGTTTAATTTAGTTTTAGTTAAGAGTTTAGAGTTTTACCATAGAGTCTTAGCTTAGAGATTTAGTTAGAGTTAAAGTTTAGTTTAGTTACAGTTAAGAATTTAGATTTTTAGCTTAGAGTTATAGCTTAGATTTTTACTTAAAGTTATATTTTGGTTAAGTTTTAGTTAAGAGTTTCGAGTTTTAGCTGAGTCTTAGCTTAGAGTTTTTGTTAGAATTCTAGTTTAGTTTAGTTTTAGCTAAGAGTTTAGAGTTTTAGCTTAGAGTCTTAGCTTAGAGTTTTTATTAGAGTTCTAGTTTAGTTTAATTTTAGTTAAGAATTTGATGTTTTACCTTTGAGTTTCAGTTAGAGTTTTAGTTTAGTTTTCTTTTAGTTAATAGTTTAGTGTTTTACCATAGAGTCTTAGCTTAGAGTTTTAGTTAGAGTTTTAGTTTAGTTTAGTTTTAGTTAAGAGTTTAGAATTTTAGCTTAGAGTCTTAGCTTGGAGTTTTTGTGAAAGTTCTAGTTTAGTTTAGTTTTAGTTAAGATTTTAGAGTTTTTATCTTAGAGAATTAGCTTAGAGTTTTTTTTGAAGTTTTATTTTAGTTTATTTTTATTTAATAGTCTGGAGTTTTAGATTAGAGTCTTAGCTTAGAGTTTTTGTTAGAGTTGAAATTTAGTTTCGTAATAGTTAAGAGTTTAGAGTTTTAGCCTAGAGTCTTAGCTTCGAGTTTTTGTTAGAGTTCTAGTTTAGTTTAGATATAGTTAAGCGTTTGGAGTTTTACCTTTGAAACTTAGCTTAGAGTTCTAGTTTAGTTTAGTTATAGTTAAGAGTTTAGAGTTTTAACTGAAAGTCTTAGTATTTAGTTTTATTTAGAGGTATAGTTTAGTTTTAGTTAAGAGTTTGATATTTTACCTTTGAGTTTTTGTCTATAATTGTTGTTAGAGTTATTGTTTAGTTTTAGTTCATAGTTTAGAGTTTTAGCTTTTTTTTTTTGTATGTGTTTTACTAGTCTCTAAGGTAAAACTCTTTAATATAACTAAAATAAACTAGAACTCTAACAAAACTCTAAGCTAAGACTCTAAGCTAAAACTCTAAACTCTTAACTAAAACTAAACTAAACTAGAACTCTAACAAAAACTCTAATCTGAGACTCTAAGCTAAAACTCCAAACTCTTAACTAAAACTAAACTGAACTAGAACTCTAATTAAAACTCTAAGTCTAAGCTAAAACTCTAAACTCTTAACTAAAAGTAAACTAAACTAGAACTCTAACAAAACTCTAAGCTAAGACTCTAAGGTAAAAACTCTAAACTCTTAACTAAAACTAAACTAAGCTAAAACCCTAAGCTAAGTCTCTAAGGTAAAACACCAACCTTTTAACTATAACTAAACTAAACTAGAAGTCTAACAAAAACTAAGATAAGACTCTAAGCTAAAACTCTAAACTCTTAACTATAACTAAACTAAACTAGAAGTCTAACAAAAACTAAGCTAAGACTCTAACCTAAAACTCTAAACTCTTAACTAGAAGTAAACTAAACTAGAACTCTAATAGAAACTCTAAGCTAAAAACTCGAGACTCTTAACTATAACTTAACTAAACTAGAACTCTAACACAAACTATATAAGACTCTAAGCTAAAATTCAAAACTCTTAACTAAACTGAACTAGAACTCTAACTAAAACTCTAAGCTATGACTCTAAGGTAAAACTAAGTCTCTTAACTATAACTTTGCTAAACTATAACTTTAACTAAAACTCTAAGCTACGACTCTAAGCTAAAACTCTAAATTCTTAACTATAACTAAACTAAACTAAAACTCTAACTAAAACTCTAAGCTAAGACTCTAAGGTAAAACTCTAAACTCCTAACTAAAACTAAACTAAACTAGAACTCTAACAAAAACTCTAAGGTAAGACTCTAAGATAAAACTCGAAACTCTTAACTATAACTTAACTAAACTACAAATTTAAGTAAAACTCTAAGCTTTGACTCTAAGCTAAAACTCTAAATTCTTAACTGTAACTAAAATAAACTTCAACTCTAACTAGAACTCTAAGCTAAGACTCTATGTTAAAACTCTAAACTCTTAATAAAACTAAACTAAACTAGAACTCTAACTAAAACTCTAAGCTAAGAATCTACGCTAAAAACTCTAAACTCTTAGCTAAAACTAAACTAAACTCCACGTTTTCAACCAGACTGGTTTTTTAGCTAAATCTTTGGAAACAGCCCAGCCTCTATTTCTGACCGTTTAAGTTTTGATGTTAGTCTTGTCAGTCAAAAGCTATGACCTTGAGAAAAGAGATTGAGAAAATTGCCTGATTATCAAAAAATGGGAGAAACATCCTCCAAAAGTCGACAGGAATGCCCCCCTCCAGCGCGGTCTCGGTTATGTTGAATAAAATATGCACAGTCGTCAGAGCTTTATTTCATTTTTTAAGGTTAATTTAGACGATTTTTTAGCTAAATCTTTGGAAACAACCCAGCCTCTATTTCTGACCGTTTAAGTTTTGATGTTAGTGTTGTCAGTCAAAAGCTATGACCTTGAGAAAAGAGCTTAAGAAAATTGCCTGATTATCGAAAAATGGGAGAAACATCCTCCAAAGGTCGACAGGAATGCCCCCTCCAGCGCTTTCTCGGTTATGTTGAATAAAATATGCAAAATCGACATGGCTTTATTTCATTTTTTTTAAGGTTAATTTAGACGAGGTTAATTTAGACGCTGTGAAGGAATAAAAAATTGTAGCTTGCTATGTAGTTGTGGAGGTGCATGTGTGTTGGATTCTGATGATGATAACTAATTTTGATTTTATTATCTATTAATATATTTTCATTTTATGATCTATATCCTATAAGGATTATAAACGATTTCTCAATAAACTAATTTAGACAGTTTATTCAATTATTTTTTTTTTATCAGTAACTTGCTTACATTTTTGCTCATTTACGTTAAGTTGCAGCTAAAAGGACCGAAACGTATTGGGTTGCAAGTGAAATTCACTAGATAGTACTATTTAATATCTCAGGTCATTTTTAAGGGTCAATCACCCCTCGGAGGTACCTATTCCTGGGTATAATCGTAATCAGCGGGTTTGATATGACTAGAAACTGCTGTCAGATTGCGTGAAACAGATGTGTCATGGAGGTGTCACATTTTTAGGTCTTGGCCCCTGGACTACATTGTCACTTCTTGCATGTGTCCTGGATTTTAGTACAGTACCAAATAAATTTTGATGGGTTTTTGAAAAAAATTGTAAGCCCCCCTCTTCGAACAAAAATCTTGGATGTGTCTTTGACTGTATTCCTTAAAATATTGACAGTGTTTAATTATGGACGATCTATGTTTTTATTCAATCGTCCCTTTGTAATTTGTTATATATATGATTACCAGTTTGTTTTGGAGGTGCTCGAAATTGGCCTTCTTCTCCTTCTTGTTCTTCTCCTTCTTGTATTATGAATAAAAACCTCAATTCTAAAGACAAAAACAACCTTGGACAATTATATATTGTACCGTATAAGGAATTTTTTAATTATACAATGACGTCTTGAAATATTAAAGCCACTTGAGCTAAATTATAACACTTCGTTTTGGGACCCGCCACCTGTCAAAATCTCCACATCCGGTGAACTGAATATTCAACAAAAACCTACCCCCTGGACCAGGGGGTAGGTTTTTGTTGAATATAAGGGGCCCTGGTACTCACCATGTGTTAAAGCTCTAATGGACGGAAATGACCCTTTGGTAATAATAACCCCTTAATTCAGAGCGGCGCTTTTATAAGATGTGCCAATGGCACCACTTGGTGAAAAGTTAAAGTTCACGGGATTTTTCATTATCAACCAAGGTGAATGAAATTCCTTAAAAATTTGGGGTTGTATCACTGAATGTTAACCCCCCTTTGATGATTCAAAATACTGTTGAGTGGATTCATTCTTGAAAATTTGAGGGTATATTAGTTGTGCCATGATTTATTTATTTTTGGTCATTTTCTGCTCTTTAACAGCACACGTCCTTTATTTTTGAAATTGGCCACGAACTTTTGTATCGGAATACATTATTTAAACAGGGGATCTTTCTCCTTAAAAAATGAATTATCGGTTTTTCACACTAATTTAAGACGTATATGGCTGTGTAAGTTTGCACTTGACCAATTTAATGAATTAGTTTTCATTTTAGGTGTCCTTGGTACTTTAAAACGAACAGAAATTATTCGATTAGGAATAATTAGGGGGCTGGCCTCCTCCCCCAAATAATAAAAATATCATTGCATTGTTGCTTCTACATTCAAATTAAATTAAAAACGGTCGAAGGTTAATTTAAAAAACACATTTTTTTCAGGGAAGTAAAGAGCCCCAGTGAACGGGAGGGGCTTAACCAAATCCGGCTCTAACATTCCTTTGACTACATATGCAAAAACAATAATGTAACCTATACTGTTAGCTTATGGACAAAGAAAGAGACCCAGGACGCAGGAGCGTTTTTTCGGGGCTCCTCTTCCAAAGTGTTCCTCTTCCAAAATTATTCATAAATAAGGACTATCGTCGGGCAAGTGACATTTATCTAGATTTTTTTTTTCTAAAAGACCCTTATTCTAAAATGGGATTCAGATTAAATCAGGGAGCAAAAGTAATTTATAAGGCCATAAAGAGGGGGCATCGGGCATATAACTCCTGTCTCTTTTAAATCAAAACAAGGACCCTAGGGTTTCTTCCACTGTTTATATAGTACAGTGGCCATACCCCCCGCGGAAAATACCCCTCGTAGAAAATACTCCGTCGGAAATCCTCCCAGCGGCTGTTTGGTCTCCAATCACTTTCGACTTATAAAAAAGGGCTCGAACTCTCAATATCTGATCTAGAGCACCCTCTGAAGTTTTTGCGACCATGAGGTGGAGGTGT
>NW_028300415.1:0-105832 GCF_049724085.1 Artemia sp. Qi Xiang Cuo | reverse complement strand
AAAATATATTTTCTATTTAGAAATCAACTATGCTGAACAAAATGGCTATCTCAAAATTTTGATTGGATGTGTTTGGGGGAACGATGGGCGTGGAGGAGGGCTAGTTGCCCTCCAATCACTTTCGACTATTAAAAAGGGCACTATCCCTTTGAATTTCCAATCGAATGAGGCTGTTTTTGAAGTTTCTACGACAACGCCTTCTATACAAACCTTATATGCCCCCAGGGCATAACTTAAAACCCTTGTCCTAAGGGTTGTGGGGGAGTGTCCTACTCCAAAACATATTTTCTATCTGGAAATCAACTACGCTGAACAAAATGGCTATATCAAAATTTTGATTGGATGTGTTTGGGGAAATGATGGGCGTGGGGGGGGGGGGGAGGGGGGCTAGTTACACTCCAATCTTTTTCGACTATTAAAAAGGGCACTAGCTCTTTAATTTCCAATTGAATGAGCCTGTTTTGTAGTTTCTACGACAGCGCCTTTTATAAAAACCTTATATGCCCCCAGGGCATAAATTCAAACCCTTACCCTGAGGGTTGTGGGGGAGTATCCTCCTCAAAAATACATTTTCTATCTGGAAATCAGCTACGCTGAACAAAATGGCTATCTCAAAATTTTCATTGGATGTGCTTGGGGGACTGATGGGCGTGGGGGGGGAGGGGGCTAGTTGCCTTCCAATCATTTTCGACTATTAAAAAGGGCACTAGCCCTATAATTTCCAATCGAATGAGCCTGTTTTGAAGTTTCTACGACAACGCCTTCTATAAAAACCTTATATGCCCACAGGACGTAACCTAAAACCCTTGCCCTGAGGATTGTGGGGGAGTGTCCTCCTCAAATATATATTTTTTATTTGGAAATCAACTACGCTGAACAAAATGGATATCTAAAATTTTGATTGGATGTGTTTGGGGAACTGATGGGCGTGGGGGGGGGGGGAGGGGAGCTAGTTACACTCCAATCACTTTCGACTATTAAAAAGGGCACTAGCTCTTTAATTTCCAGTCGAATGAGCCTGTTTTGAATTTTCTACGACAACACCTTCTATAAAAACCTTATATGCCCCCAGGGCATAACTTAAAACCCTTGCCCTGAGGGTTGTGGGGGAGTATCCTCCTCAAAAATATATTTTCTATCTAGAAATCAACTACGCTGAACAAAATGGCCATCTGAAAATTTTGATTGGATGTGTTTGGGGGAATGATGGGGGGGGCTAGTTGCCCTCCAATCATTTTCGACTGTTAAAAAGAGCACTAGCCCTTTAATTTCCAATTGAAAGAGTCTGATTTAAAGTTTCTACGACAACGTCGTCTATAAAAAACTAATATGCCCCCAGGGCATAACTTAAAACCCTTGCCCTGAAGGTTGTGGGGGAGTGTCCTCCTCAAAAATACATTTTCTATCTGGAAATCAGCTACGTTGAACAAAATGGTTATCTGAAAATTTTTATTGGATGTGTTTGGGGAAACGATGGGCGTGGGAGGGGGAAAGGGGGGCTAGTTACACTCCAATCACTTTCGACTATTAAAAAGGGCACTAGCTCTTTAATTTCAAATCGAAAGAGCCTGTTTTGAAGTTTCTACGATAACGCTTTCTATAAAAACTCTATATGCCCCTAGGACATAACTTAAAACCCTTGCCCTGAGGGTTGTGGGGGAGTATCCTCCTCAAAAATATATTTTCTATCTGGAAATCAACTATGCCGAACAAAATGGCGAATCTCAAAATTTTGATTGGATGTGTTCTGGGGAATGATGGGTGTGGGGGGGGGGGGGGGGCTAGTTGCCCTCCTATCATTTTCGACTATTAAAAAGGGCACTAGAACTCTCGATTCCCAATCGATTGAGTGCCCTTTGAAGCTTCTACGATAACCCCTTCCATATGAAGTACCTCTGGAAAAAAAATAATAATAATAAAACATTAGAGCCGTATGGCCTTTAATATAGGCAACACTACAGCATTGCCTCTGATTAGTGGAATTTCTGATAAGCAACAAAATACAACAAATTAGACTTAGCTGGGAAAACTGTTTTTTTCTCATCAAATAAATACTATAGCACATTATATGCTGAAGATTTTTCTCAATAAATTTGACAAAATGAACATGTTAGTTATTAGCATTGAATTTAAATCTCTAGCTGGAAATATTGTATTAATGTAATGAAGTATATTCAGGTCATGAAATCCCACAGGAGAAGAATTGTCAATTTTGAAATTATATGAGAACCTTGAAGGATTCTTGCAATTAGAAAATTGAATGAAGACCTCGAAGGATTGAGTTAGTTTTGAATTGAATCCCAGTGAAGGCAGTTGTTTGGTGACCGGCACTGGATCACGGCGGTAAGCTGCATTGTTCCATATCAGTTTATTTTATTATTATTTTCAATATATACTGTCAATATTATAAATAAAAACTTTAAAAATAAATTAGTGATTTGTCTTTTAACTTTGTTGAGCAAATAATGAGTATGGAGAGCTAGATAGGCGTTTGGCCGTCCCTGGTGTGCTCAGGCCAGAAGCCACTTTAAAATGGTCTTCAAAATTAGGGTAAGTGAGTACGAATTACGGGGTTGTTGTATTTCCTTCTTTTGTGTGAGTTCTAGTTGTATATTTTTAAATTATGTCAAGGAATCCTTTCTGTCAAACAAATCTGTTTTTAGATAGATTTAGCACGCAGGAAGAAGACTTAGGTGTAACTGTCCCATTAGTAAATGTTATTTTTGAAGGAATTGAGTCAGGTGGCGAGGATAGAAATTCTGGGAGTGATCCCCCAAGGATACTTGATCAAAGTCGTAGGGTGACTGGCGGCAGAAGCTTTAATGAGTTTGAGGAAACAGCTGTATTTTCTTAGTTAAGTCCCCGAGAGGGTTTTCAGGGTTTTCAGATCCGTTAGACAGGCTGGACGATTTGGACTCGCTTTTGAAGTTCAATCATGTCTATCGTATGTCCAGATCGCATGATATTCTCGACTTTTTCCCACCCCCGAGACCAACGGTTGTGCCTGAATTAAGTGCGTCCATGGTTATTCATCAAGACGTTAGCTTGAACCAAATTAGACTTAGGCTTGAGGTTTCAAAGAGCATCCCAACATTCAATGGGCAGTCAGACCCATTGGTATGGTTGGATCAGGCTAGGGTTATGTTGATATTTGCCAAAATCAGATCTTTCCATGAACAATTGCTTATTTTGGAGAGTAGGTTGCGGTCGCCCTTGAACATATGGTTTAGGCATTTGCCGCGCCCAGATAAGGAATCATGGGATGCTTTAAAACAGCACTAGCTTTACGCTGTGCCGGAAGAGAGGGTGATTTGAGGCTCGCAGCAGAATGAATTGTCTACGACCCGGACCAAATGAAACCGGAGGAGTATGCACAGCTGGTTCAAAAGTCTTTTAACCTTCGTTATGGTTTCACAGGCCCAATTCGGTCAAGACCACAGGTCTTCAATGTATACGTAAAAGAATTTCTGCCAGAACTTTCACTTTCGCATTTTAACGAATTCGATAAAGCTAATCCGGTAACGATTAGGGGTTGTGTCGAGCTTCTGAGGGAGGTTAGGACACGTTAGGTTCGACGGGAGTTCCACTTAGAGTCGCTGCCAGGCCATCAGGTAAATAGCGTCCAGGCTCCACGGTCTTTAAACCGTAATCAGGCAACGTACCGTGGGTGTTAGGCCCCCAAATCAACATGAGCGTTGCCCAATCTCAGAAGTGAACTGTAATCATTGTTGGCAGCCGGGTCATGTGTTGCGTTTTTGTACAGAGGTTGAATGAATTCCCACCAACCCCTGCTAATCAAGTAGAAGGTTCGAGTCACCATCAGATAGATCCAGGACGTTGACCAGGAGCCCCTCCAACCGTCTCCATCGAGCCCATCGAGTCTTCAGAACTCAGGGCATTACCAGTAATTGGGGAACTGCGTTAGTACATGGTTTGTTCAGTAGCTCACAGTCCTTCGTTGTCTTTTGTACGCGCAAATTTTTATGGAGTTGAGAGAGAGAGATTTATTCTAAACAAATAAACAATTTAACGTAAGTTTAGTGGCCACCCCAAGAAGTGAAAACTTGTTCAAGGGGTGGCAAAAATACACTAACATAACAAAACAATACAAAAAACAGAACAACCTATCTATATCACATTCCCCAAACAGCACCACAAACTTTACACCATAACAATTGCATTAAATTTAGTATCATATTCATAATCATCACCTCCAGGAGCATAAATAATTGCCAATATATTAAAAAAAAACACTAAAATACATACTTACTAAAAAGCATCCCTTTAATTACTATTTTAAACAAAGAAATATCACCTATATTTTTTATATTTTGATCAAGATGGATCCAACTTCTGATCCCCTATGAAGCAAAGAAAACATCAATCAGGCCTAAACAACGAGCGGAAAATTAATCTCTACAGATGACCTAGTATCATAATCATGGACGGAAGACCTCAGGTTTGCTAGGCCAACAAAACACGGGAGATTTATACCTCTCTGAATCCAAAATGAATAGAAGATTAAACAGCTCCCGTAATCCGGAAGCTGGCAATATCTTTACACGCTCACACGCGTTTCGTCCCGAATCCCGGGGTTGTAGGCCCTTTAACAGCCGAACAGCGTTGTTTTGTAGAACTCCTACTGGCTAAACAATTGAAGAAAATATTCTAAGCCAAACACCACTGCAATACAATATATATGGATGGATAATGAAAAAATAAAAAAGGCGCATAACAAAAGGAGGAAAAAATGCTTAAGCTTTCTCATTATACCCAGGTTACGAAACACAATTTTACAAACATACTGTACATGGCGCTTGAATGACAAAACTTCATCAATATAAACACCCAGGTACTTATAAGAACACACCCGATGAAAGTTCCATTATGTGTTACAATATCCTTAATCCATGGATAAAAATCTGATGAACACGAAAAAATAACAAAATTAGTCTTACCCAAATTAATCTTTAACCACTTTACCTTCAACCAAAAATTTAACCTTTCAACAGTATCTTTCATCGATATCTGAAGCAATTCTTCTGTCTTCGCGGTACTAACAGCAAAGGTGTAATCAGGAAATAATGACACCGTCTCATTCCGGGGGTTTTTGAGGTGCCGACTCTCTACGATACAGGGGCAGAGTGTAATCTTATCAGTGAAGCCACCTTTGTTAGTTTGCCGTAAGAGTGTGTTATATCGAAAAAGGTGCAAAGAACAGGAGCTCGCATGGAGCTCCCATCTGTTCTACTTTAGAGGATCTTCTTTGGGAATTCAGCGATAACTTTGCACATAGCGACGACGACTTAGGTCACTACCGAGGTATTATACACCGAAAAAACACTGGTTATCATCCCCCATACGCCATAGCCCCTACGAGGTCCCCCCTCATATGGTTCCAGAACTGAGGGAAAGGATTGAAACCCTGTTACGACAAGGCGGGCTACGGGAGTCCTCAAGCCTTGGTCATCCCCAGTACCCCTAGTTCAAAATAAAGACGGTATATTCAGGTTGGTACTGGATTACAGAAAGCTGAACACGGCTACAAAATTTGACTGTTACGTCTTACCAAGTATAGACGACATTCTTGATAAGCTGAAGGGTTTCAAAAGTGTCTCAAAGATGGTTTTGGTTCAAGGTTTCCTGCAAATTGAAGTGGAGCCAGAAAATCGCTAAAAGACCGCAGTCAAGACCCCATTTGGATTATCTGAGTGCATTAGAATGGGATTTGGATTGTTGAACGTGCTGGAATCATACAAAAGGATGATTGAATCTGCCCTTCGAGATATCTGAGGGAATCATGTAATTGTTTTCCGAAATAATCTTGGAACTGCAGGTGTCCACTGATTCCTAGTTTGAGATTATTCACCAAGATTTTATGAGGTTCCGAGAAAACAGTCTTAAGCTCGAGCCAAAGATGTGTGAATTTTGTGTGTCTTTACTTAGCTTTTAGGTCACATTGTGTCCTTAGATGAATTGCGTCCCGACCCCGATATGGTCTAAGAAATTCCTGAGCTACGTTATCCACGGAATATTTCGGAGTACAGGTCTAGTGTAGCTTTATTGAGCTATTTTAAGAAATTTATTCAGTTTTTGCTAAAATATCAAAGCCATCGTCTGATTTGACGAAAAAAGGAAGATTGTTTGTGTTTGAGACACCCAAAATTGAAGCCTTTGAGAAACTCAGGTCTCTGCTTATATCTGAGCCTCTTTTTACATACCCCCACATTGAAAATGAAAAATTTATATTGACGACTGGTTTTGCGATTGGTGCTCGTCTCTCTCAGATCCAAGATAATTTAGAGCACCCGATTGCACATACTAGTCGTGCAGTAAGTCATGCAAAACAGCGGGATTCTAATGAAAAAAGAAAGGAATTAGCATTGCTGGAGTATGTCTAAAATTTCAGATATTTCTTACAACCAAAAGTGTTTGTGTGGCAAGAACAGACCATCCACCCTTGAAAGCATTATTTTTTAAGGATATTCCCGCGGGAACGCTAGCAAAAATCTGTCTTGCCCTTCCGGAATTTGCGTTTTCGGTCAAATGTAAGCCAGGAACGGAGATGTTTGTGGATGCATTACCTCTACTGGTTGGACAAGTCCCAGAAGGTAAAGGGTTATCCAGTATGATGAATTTAATATGCTTTAGATATTTCACCCGCATCAAATTTGGCTGATCTTTTGAAAGAACAGAAAACAGACCCTTTATGTAAGTGTATGTATTTGAGATTATGTGAAAATGTGCCACACCCTTGAGAATATGGTATTTTTGAAAGAAGTATAGATCCTTTTGCTTAGAGGGTGGACTTGTTTGTTTCCTCTTTATCACTGTCAGCGTCATATCGTGATGACATTTCTGTTGTGCCTGCTGTACCCGAGAGTTTAGTAGTTAAGGTTTTGGATATTTTCCACAAGTCGAGCGGATATTTTGGAATATGAAAGATGCTCTAAAAAACTAAATGCGCTGTCTTGTTCCCAGAGATGTACTGGTGGCATATAAGCTTTTATAGAAAGCGTTGTCGTAGAAACTTCAAAAAGGGATCATTTGATTGGAAATTGAAATGGCTAGTGCCCTTTCGAATTGTCGAAAATGATTGGAAGACAAATAACATCCTTTCCATGCCCACCATTTATCCAAGCACATCCAATCAAAATTGCGAGATAGCCTTTTTGTTCAAAGTAGTTGAAAGGTCCATAAATTATACCTTTGAGGATGACAACCCCCCCACAGCCCTCAGGGCAAGGGTTGTACGTTATGCCTTGGGGACATGTACGGTTTTTATTGAAAGCTTTACCGTAGAAACTAGAAAAAGGGCTCATTCGATTGGAAATTCAAACTGCTAGTGCCCTTTTCAATAGTCGAAAAAGATTGGAGGGCAATTAATACCCCTTTCAGTTCTACCTTGTCCTCAAACAAACCCAATCAAAATTTTGAGATAGCCATTTAGTTCAACGCAGTTAAATGTTTTGGAAATTAAGCCTTTAAGGATGATGACCCGCCCCCACAGCAATGAAGACAGGGGTTGTAAGTTATGCCCTGGGGACATATAATGTTTTTTATAGATATCGTTGTCGTAAAAACTTCAAAAAGGGCTCATTCGATTGAAATTCAAATGGCTGGTGTCCTTTTGAATAGTCGAATGTGATTAGAAGGCAACTAACCTCACGTCCATGCCCACCATGTATCCAAACACCTCCAATCAAAATTGTGATATAGGCTTCTTGTTCAATATAGTTGCAAGGTCCGGAAATTAGATATTGGTGGTTTATACTCCCCCCACAGCACTCGGGGCAGAGGCTGTAAGTTATGTCCTGGGGGCATATAAGGTTTTTTATGTAAAGCTTTACCGTATAAACTTGAAACGGGGCTCATTCGATTGGACATTCAAACAGCTCGCGCCCTTTTTATAGTCGAAAGTGATTGGAGGGCAACTAACCTCTCTTTCACTCCCACCTTTTCCTCAAACACATCCTATCAAATATTTTAGATAGCCATTTTGTTCAAAGTATTTAAAATTTTTGTAAATTTAGTCTTTCAGGATGATAAACCCCCCCCCCTCGAGAGCACCCAGGGCAAGGGTTATAATTTTTGCCCGGGGTGGATATAAGGTTTTTTATATAACTTATTTTCCCAAAAACATTAAAAGGTCTCAATCCCTTCGAAATTGAAAGGGCTGGGGCCCCTTTTTAATATTCAAAAGTAATTAAATAGTAACTAACGCCTCTTCCATACCAACAATTTATCCAAACACATCCAATCAAAATTGTGAGATAACCTTTTTGTTCAAAGGAGTTCAAAAGTCCAGAAATTATATCTTTGAGGAAGACACTCACCCCCCAGTCCTCAGGGCATGGGTTGTAAGTTATCCCCTGGGGGTATATAAGGTTTTTATTGAAAGCCTTGTCGTGAAAACTTGAAAAAAGGCTCATTCAATTTGAAATTGAAACTGCAAGTGCCCTTTTCAATAGTCATAAGTGATTAGAGGGCAACTAACTCCCCTCGCACTCCTACCTATTTCTCAAACACATCCAATAAAAATTTTTAGAATACCATTTCGTTCAACGTAATTGAAAGTTTTGAAAATTAGGTCTTTAAGGATGAGCCCCCCCCACACCGCCCTCAGTGCAAGGGGTGCAAGTTATGCCCTGGGGGCACATAAGATTATTAATGGCTAGTTTCCTTTTTAATTGTTGAAAATAATTGGAGGGAAACCAACCCCCTGTGACGCCCACCATTTACCCAAGGACATACAATCAAAATTTTGAGAGTTGAAAGTTCTGGAAATTATGTGTTTGAAAATAACAGCCCCCACAGCCCTCAGAGCAAAGGTTGTCAGTTATGCCCTGGGGGCATATAATATTTTTATAGAAAGCAATGTTATAGAAACTACAAAAAGGGCTCATTCAATTGAGAATTGAAAGGGTTAGTGCCCTTTTTAATAGTTGAAAGTGATTAAAGGGTATCTAACCCCCCTCTTATGCCCATCATTTCCCTAAACACCTCCATTCAATTTTGAGATATCCATTTTGCTCAACTTAGTTGAAAATTCTGGGAATTTGGTCATTGAGGATGATAACCCCCTTGGAGCCCTCAGGGCAAGGGTTGTAATTTAAGCCCAGGGGGCATAAGTTTTCATGGAAAGCGTTGTTGCAGAAAATTCAAAAAAGGGCTCTCTCAATTGGATATTAAAATGGCTATTGCCCTTTTCAATAGTTTAAAGTGATTTAAGAGTAACTTATCCCCTTTTTACCCCTACCTTTCCACAAATATAACCTATCAAAATTTTTTAATAGCAATTTATTTCAATGATGTTGAGTTTGGGACATTAGGTTTTTAACGATGATGCCCCCCCATAGCACTTAGGGAAAGGGCTGTAAGCTATTCCCAGGTGATATATAAGGTTTTTATAGAAATCTCCGTCAGAGAAGCTTGAAAAAGGGCTCCTTCGATAGGAAATGCAAGTGACTGGTGTGCTTTCTAATAGTAAAAAATGATAGGAAGACACCTAACCCCTCTCACGCTTACTATTTCCTCAAACACCTACGATCAAACTTTTGAGATACCCATTTTTGCAACATAGTTGATAGTTTTGGATATTATATCTTTGAGAATAACAGTCCCTCCAAAGCCCTCAGGGTAAGGGTTGTAAGTTATGCCCTGGGCATATAAGGTTTTTATAGAAAGCGACATTGTAGAAACTTTAAAAAGGGCTCATTTGATTGGAAATTGGAATGGCTAATGCCCTTTTTAATAGTCGAAAGTGATTGGAAGGCAACTAAAACCCCTTCCATGCCCACCATTTATCCAAACACATCTAATAAAAATCGTGATATAGCCTTTTTGTTCAATATAGTTGAAAGGTCAGGAAATTATATCTTTGAGAATGAAATTCCCCCCACATCCTTCAGGGCAAGGGTTGTAATTACTACCCTAGGAGCACATAAGGTTGTTATTGAAAGCTCTGTCATAAAAATTTGAAAACGTCATAATTTAATTGTAAATTCAAATGGCTACTGACCTTTTTAATAGTCGGAAGTGATTGGAATGCACCTAACCTTCCATAACCATCGTGAATCAAGAAACATCAAATCAAACGTATTAGATAGCCTTTTAGTTAAATATATTTGAAAGGTCCCGATATTATCTCTTTGAGGATGCTTCTCCACCCAGAGCCCTCAAGGCAAGGGTTGTAAGTTATGCCCTGGGGGCATATAAGGTTTTTATTGAAAGCTTTATCATAGAAACTTGAAAAAGGGCTCAATCGATTGGAAATTCAAACGGCTAGTGCCCTTTTAATAGTCGATTGGACTTAAAAGTGATTGGAGGGCAACTAACCCCTCTTTCACTCCCACCTTTTCCTCAAACACATCCAATCAAAATTTTTAGATACCCATTTTGTTCAAAGTAGTTAAAAGTTTTGGAAATTAAGTCTTTAAGGATGATAACCCCCCCCCCCTCGACAGCACTCAGGGTAAGGGTTGTAAGTTATCCCCGGGGGGCATATAAGTTTTTTTTTATAGAAATCGTCGTCGTAAAAACATTAAAAGGGCTCAATTCATTAGAAATTGAAAGGGCTGGTGCCCATTTTAATAGTCAAAAGCAACTGAAAGGCAACTAGCACCCCTTCTGTACCCACCATTTATCCAAACACGTCCAGTCAAAATTGTGAGATAGCCTTTTTGTTTAAAGGAGCTGAAAAGTCCAGAAATTATATCTTTGAGGACGACACTCACCCCACAGCCATAAGGGCAAGGGTTGTAAGTTATGCCCTGGGGGCATATAAGGTTTTTATTAAAAGCTTTGTCGTGAAAACGTAAAGTGATTGAAGGGCAACTAACCCCCCTCGCACTCCTACCTTTTCCTCAAACACATCCAATAAAAAAAATTTTTAGAATACCATTTTGTTCAACGCAGTTGTAAGTTTTGAAAATTAGGAACTTAAGGATGAACCCCCCCCCACCCCACTCAGGGCACGAGTTGCAAGTTATGCCCTGGGGCGTACAAGCCTCTTAATGGCTAGTGTCCTTCTTAATTGTTGAAAATAATTGGAGGGCAACAATCCCGCTGTCACGCCCACCATTTACACAAACACATACAATCAAAATTTTTAGAGTTGACAGATCTGGAAACTATGTCTTTGAGAACGACAGCCCCCACAGCCCTCGGGGCAAAGGTTATCAGTTATGCCCTGGGGGCATATAATATCTTTATAGAAACCAATGTTGTAGAAACTTCAAAAAGGGATCATTCGATTGAGAATTGAAAGGGCTAGTGCCCTTTTTAATAGTTGAGAACGATTAAAGGGTAACTAACACCCCTCTCACGACCATCATTTCCCTAAACACATCCATTCAATTTTGAGATATCCATTTTGTTCGTAGTTGAAAATTCTGGAAATTAGGTCATCGAGGATGATAACCCCCTTGGAGCCCTCAGGGCATCTCTCAAGCTTGCTTATCTACTTGAAGGTAATACTCTTGCAGCGCTGTTTGCTAATGACATTTTCGATTATCTAAATTTTCCGTGTAACGAATCCAGTCTAACCATTATTTCTACCAAATCAGAAATGCTCCGGCTGACCCCCCTCCAAAGAGATTTTACACCCACTCCCCTATAGTCCCATGTCCGATCGTGTCTTAAGTGAAAAGAGGGGGAGTCATTTTCCCTAAGGATTGTTCTTTTGCCACATATGTTGACGGTGTAATTAGGAAGGCAAACTTGTTCCCTCAAGCACTGTCTAAAATGTATCGTATTGGTTGTGGTGCCAAAAGTCTTCTCACACCTACTTCTGCTATGTGTGGCCAGTCTTGGAGCAAGCATAAACTGAGCAGGGCCCTTCTGTACTATATACTGTTCACCCAATGCAGGACCTAGAGTCAGTGCAGAAAAGGGCAGTTAGGATTATCCTGGGATGTTGTGATATTTCCTACCAAGAAGCACTCAATAAACTTGAAATCCAGTGCTTTGAGTAAAATCTAAGCAATATCCTCATGATATTTGGAAGAGCATTGCTGTCAAGTCCAACCAACCAAGATACATTTCCTACAGATGCCCGACCAAACAGAAAAACCAGACATAAACTCAGACTAACATCTATACGTGCATGAACATACCGATATCGTAATTCATTTATGGCATTTTATACGTCTATGTTTAATTTGTAATGTTTTGATGTTTATGAATAACATGTAATTTTGTGCCACTTTTTTACGTCTATGTTTAATATGTAATGTTTTTGGAACTGTCAGTTAGCCAAGAGCTACGAAATTTGTGTAATAAATCGTTCTCTCTCTCTATCTCTTAGCTGATCATGGGCCATTTAAAATCAACACTCAGAGATGAGGTGATTTTTTATGTAGTTTCATCCCATATTAGCTACTGTTTTCAGACATACAACAAGCTAGTTAAGAAGAAAAAGCTATAGAGATGTAAAGGAATTACCTTTGACTTAAATTTAAGCCAAAGGGAAACTTTGGGGCTCAAATAACACGCGTAAAATTTTTTGAGAGATAACACTTCGGGGATCTAGAGAAAGGTTGAGATGGCTTGGGCACGTTCTGCGGATGAAAGATGACAGGTTTCCGAATATTGTCCATGTCGGCTAACCGACTAAGGTTAAACAGAAAACAGTGCGTCCACGGTTGGGGTGGGAGGATGTCATAAAAAAAGTTTTAAGGTAAATTAAAAAGTCCTGTGAGTATATACAGAGGGACGCTTTGAATAGATCAGGATGGAGGAGGAACGGTCTTTGCTATTTTGGCCTTCGGCAGCTTGAAACTCTAGTGAGTCATTTGTAGTAGAAGTTGTAGTACTTTTTAATGCTGTGGTAGTACTTTTCATAGACCCTAAGGAGTATCGTTTATATCGTTGGAGGGGCAATATTGTTTACACAGCCAACTTTTTTAGTTGTGTCTTAAGGTATTTGACAAAACTCGTTTTCAGCCTCTCTATGTTCATGGACATGTATTCATGTTTAATATTGTAATGTTTATGTTTGACATGTAATGTTATGCCCCTTTTTTTACGTCTATTTTCAACATGTAATTTTTTTTCAACTGTAGGTTAGCCAATAGCTACAAAAGTTATGTAATAAATGGTTCTCTCTATTTCTCTCTTAGGTGATGATGGGCCATTTAAAATAAAAATTCAGAGGTGAGGTAATTATTTTATGTAGTTGCATCCCATATAAGATGCCTTTATCTGACATACTAAGAGTCAGTTGAGAAGAACTAATTAACTTTGACAAAACTTGTTTTCAAGGCCCTCGTTTATACAGAGTTATAAACTTTGAAGGGTTTTCATCTTTTGGGTTCCAAGCGTGTGGGAAATGGACTCCTGAAATTTTAACTCTCCCGAACTACATGATTTAATATTAGTTAAGAGGAGACATACGCCTCTTGAATAAGGCACTCAAAATCATAAGCCTTGTTTTCGGGCCACCTCTATCCAGCATGGAGTTTGTCAAGGGTTTTGCAGATTATCGTTTTGGGTCCCGTGATTAACACGGTGAATGCTTCTCGGAGTTCGTAGTCCACAATGCTATTCTAGCACTTTATAATTTTGAAGAAACGTGTCCAACACACTTGGAACCCGCAAGATGAAAACGCTTTAAAGTTTTGCTGGGCCGAACACGTGAAACCTGAAAATGATTTTTGTTGAACCCACTCAAATCAAGTTTTAAATTTGGTGCCTGAAAACACGATTATAATTTGCCCACTCCGTGTGAAACTCCGTGTTCGATGTGGGCGACCTAACATCAAAACCTGTGCCTAAATACTTGAATTGAATTGCGGGAAAATATCAACAGTGCATGAAAAAGGGGGAAATTCCCATATAACATACAGTGCTCGTACTGGAAATCAAACCATCAGTTTTGTCAGTTGAGAACACCCTAGTTTAGAGGTTTTAAGCTCTTACGTACAAAAATTATAACTTTTAAGTTTTGTGCCGGAGTCAAGAACCAAAAGATCAGGTGCCCATTTTAAGTGACCAAAAATATTGAAGGGCAGGTAGCCCTTCTCCCATGCCTCTTTTTTCCAAATGTTGCATGATAAAAATTAATATATAGCTATTTTTCTTTATATATTTGAAAGATCTAGTAAATATGTCTAATGATAATTAACTCATCTCAGCTTCCGGAGGAAAAGCTATAAGCAATGAACCTTTCCATTATTTGAAAATAGAGTAGGCTCGTCGACAACCGAAAGATACTGATTTGTGGATTTTTTGGCGGGTGGGGTTGTGGAGGTTTATCTGATAAGATCTTTTCAGAATGGAATTTCTCGTAGAGGACGATAATTCTCCGTAGAAGGGACCTGGATTTCGGGGTGCTATTTCAAAGAATCAATAGTAAAATAAAAAAAGTTTTTTCAGCTTAAAGTATGAAGTAACAATAAAAATTAAAACAGACAAAAATTAGGGTGTGTGTGAGTGTATTGTCCCCTCATCAATACCTCGCTCTTTACTATAAAGTGTTTTTTGATTTTATAAAAACTTATTCTTATAAATGACCGTACCGGGTGTGTCAGGAGTCATTCATATATACTTGGAACAAAAAGTCAAACTTTAGTGTAGAGAGCAAGTTATTGAAAAGTTGACAACCCCACTCGTATATATTATCATTTATGTTCTTTTTAAGTTTTTATATTTTTCTTTACTTTCATTTGGAAAAACTTGTTTTTTCCTTATTAAATATCATTAGAAAAAAAACATAGGAGTTTATAACGAGTATTTTTATTTACTAATTAATAGAAAAGAAAATTTAATTTGCAAATATCTTTTTAAATAAAAAAAATGAAATTCATTTGAAGTAGTTTCAAAACGTTTTCTGTATATAGCTTGAAAATAAAAATAAATAAGAATAAAAAATATATGAAAAGATTCATCTGCAGAACCTACACCCTACAAACTGAATAAACTGGTTAAAGACCAATCTTCATAAAAACTTAGATAAGTTAACTGAGCTAAAAGGTTAACCCTAAACAAGGTAGAGATTTATTGAATCATGAATTATAAATTATGGAAAAGGTAATAATTTAACTAATTATAATATGGAGATATTAGTTTTGTTTTCATCTGATCAGTCAGTTATTACAATTTTATAGTTAGGTTGATGTTGTAGCTAATGATCAAAAATGTCTTTAATCCATTAGGTTTGCCCAACTGTGAAGGAAACACTACTAAAGAGTGATCGATCTTTATTGAACATCATATTTAATACTCTAAATATAATCTTCCCTCAAAAGTTCTATGAAAACAATTTGAGTCTTCATGAAAACATTATAAAGTTTTTATTTTAGAAAGTCAATAGTCTCGTGTTTCAAAGCTCAGAATTTTTGAATCTATTATGTCCTCAGGTGAAATAAATTTATTCGGGGCCCAGATAGAAAAATTAGCAAGGCTTATTTTTTTAGTATTGAGAAAAGTATTGGTAATATTGTCAAATACATTCGAATTAAGAAATGACGATAAAATGCTTGCGAATAGAAAGTGCGCAATTCCTGAGTGTGAGAGCACTCTTGGAGTCATTGATATGACTGTCTCTAGGGCAAAAGCAGAAAAGTGTCCTTTTAGTGCTAAAAGGGTTTACTCAGAATTAGTATTGAAAATTTTAAGTCGCCAGTGTTACATATTTTTTGCATCAATCAGGGTGTTTAACAATTGACGGTCTTGTCTTAACCAGATTGTATACTTTCCACAAAAATGGAAAAAAAAGTCGATCGTTGTTGAACTTAAACAAGCCTGCCTACCAGAAACACTTTATTTTACTTTTCATATAAGTCGTAAGATTTCAAATATGAGCAATTTGTGGACGAATGTTTGTTTCAAAACTTTTGCAAGTTTTTAATTTTTATAAATAAATTTGAAAAATTTGATTCTACTACAAATAAATGATTTATAAGTTTCTTGTTATAATATGGGGTTCACATGGTTTAGATTAATTTGTTATGAGAATGAACCTACATATGATCTAACCTAGTCTGATACATTTTAACATATAGGAAATGACTCAATTTGTGGAATCTTTTGATAAATTAGTGGAATCAGTGGAATTTCTGATAAGCACCAAAATACAACAAATTAGGCTTAGCTAGGAAAACTGTTTTTTTTCATCAAATAAATACTATAACACATTATATGCTGAAGATTTTTTTTCAATAAATTTGACCGAATGAACTCGTTAGTTATTAGCATTGAATTTAAATCTCTTGCTGAAAATATTGTATTAATGCAATGAAGTATATTCAGGTCATGAAATTCCACAGGAGAAGAATTGTCAATTTTGAAATTATATGAAAACCTTCAACGATTCATGCAATGCGAAAATTGAAATAAAACCTCAAAGGATTTAGTTTTGAATTGAATATCAGTGAAGGTAGTTGTTTGATGACTGGCATTGGATCACAACGGTAAGCTGCATTGTTCCATATCAATTTATTTTATTATTATTTTCATTATATACTGTCAATATTATAAATAAAAACTTTAACAATAAATTAGTGATTTGTCCTTTAACTGTGTTGAGCAAATAATGAGTATGGAGAGAGAGATAGGCGTTTGGCCGTGTCTGGTCTGCTCAGGCCAGAAGCCACTTTAAAATGGCCTTCAAAATTAGGGTAAGTGAGTACGAATTACGGGGTTGTTGTATTTCCTTCTTTTGTGTGAGTTCTGGTTGTATATTTTTAAATTATGTCAAGGAATCCTTTCTGTGTAACAAATCTGTTTTTGGACAGATTTAGCATGCAGGAATAAGACTTGGGTGTAACTGTCCCATTAGTTAATGTTCTTTTTGAAGGAATTGATTCAGGTGGCGAGGATAGAAATTCTGGGAGTGATCCCCCAAGGCTACTTGGTCAAATTCGGAGGGTAAATGGCGGCAAAAGCTTTAATGGGTTTGAGGAAACGGCACAATTTTCGTAGTCGAATCCCCGAAAGGGTTTTCATATAATTTGGACAGGCTAGACAATTTGGACTCGCTTTTAAAGTTCAATCATGGCTATCGTATTTCCAGATCACATGATAATCTTGACATTCTCCTACCCCCGAGACCAACAGTTGTGCCTGAATCAAGTGCGTCCATGGTTATTCATCAAGACGTTAGCTTCAACCAAATTAAACTTAGGCTTGAGGTTTCAAAGGATATCCCAACATTAAAGGAGCAGTCAGACCCCTTGACATGGTTGGATCAGGCTAGGGTTTGGTTGATATTTGCCTAAATCAGATCTTTCCCTGAGCAGTTGCATATCTTGGAGAGTAGGTTGCGGTCGCCCTTGAACGTAGAGTTTAGGCATTTGCCGCGCCAAGATGGGGAATCATGGGATGCTTTGAAACAGCATTAGCTTTACACTGTGCCGGAAGAGAGGGTGATTTGAGGCTCGCAGCAGAATAAACTGTCTACGACCCGGACCCAATAAAATCAGAGGAGTATGCACAGCTTGTTCAAAAGTCTTTTAACCTTCGTTATGGTTTCACAGACCCAGATCATTCAAGACCACAGGTCGTCAATGTATACGTAAAATAATTTCTGGCAGATCTTCCACTTTCGCATTTTGACGAATTCGATAAGGCTAATCCAGTAACCATTTCTCCATGGTCTTTAAACCGTAATCAGGCAACGTACCGTGGGTGTTAGGCCCCCAATTCAACGTGAGCGTTGCCCAATCTCGGAAGTGTACTGTTATCATTGTTGGCAGCCGGGTCAAGTGTTGCGTTTTTTTACAAAGAAGTTGAATGAATTCCCGCCAGCCCCTTCTAATCAAGTAAAAGAGTCGGGTCACCATCAGATAAATGCGGGACATTAACCAGAAGCCCATCAAACCGTCTCCGAGTATTCAGAGCTCAGGGCATTACCAGTAATTGGAAAACTGCGTTAGTGCATGGTTTGTTCAATAGCTCACAGTTTTTCGTTGTCTTTTGTAAGTGTAAATTTTTATGGAGTTGAGAGAGAGAGATATATTCTAAACAAGTTAACATTTTAACATCAGTTTAGTGGCCACCCCAAAAAGTGAAAACTTGTCCAAAGGGTGGCAAAAATAGAACAGCAAAACAAAACAATACAAAAAACAAAACAACCTATCTATATCACAGTCACCAAGCAGCACCACAAATCTTCCACCATAACAATTTCATTCAATTTAGTATCATATTCATAACCATAATCATCACCTCCAAGAGCCATAAATAATTACCAATACATTAAAAAAAAACACTAAACTTCATACTTACTAAAAAGCATTCCTTTAATTACTATCTTACATGAAGAAATATTACCTAAATTATTTATATTTTGATCACGATGGTTCCAACTTCTGATCCCCCTATGAAGCAAAGAAAACATCGACCAGGCCAAAACAACCAGCGGAAATTTAATCTACAGATAACCTAGTCTCATAATCATGGACGAAAGACTTCAGGTTTGCTAGGCCATTAAAACACGGGAGGTTTATACCTCTCTGAATCCAAAATGAATAGAAGTTTATACAGCTCCCGTAATCTGGAAGCTTGCAATATCTTTACACCGCTCATACGCGTTTTTCGTAACGAATCCCGGGGTTGTAGGCTCTTTAACAGCCGAACACCGTTGTTTTGTAGAACTCCTACTGGCCAAACAATTGAATAAAATGTTATAAGCCAAACACCATTGCAATACAAAATATACGGATGGATAAGGGTAAACTAAAGAAGGCGCATAACAAAAGGAGGAAAAAATGGTTAAGTTTTCTCATTATACCCAGGTTACGAGACAAAATTTTACAAACAAACTGTATATGGCGCTTGAATGATGAAACTTCATCAATATAAACCCCCAGATAGTTATAAGAACACACCCGCTTTAAAGTTCCATTATGTGTTACAATATCCTTAATCCATGGATAAAAATCTGATGAACAGGAAAAAATAACAAAATTAGTCGTACCCAGATTAATTTTTAACCTATTCACCCTCAGCCAAGAATTTAACCTTTCAAGAGTACCTTTCATAGATATCTTAAGCAATTCTTCTGTCTTCGCGGCACTAACAACAATTGTGTCATCAGCATATAATGATACTGTCTCCTTCCGGGGGTTTTTGAGGTGCCGCTTTCTACGATACAGGGGTAGAGTGTAATATTATCAGCGAGGCCATCTTTGTTAGTTCGCCATAAGAGTGAGTTAGATTAAAAAAGGTGAAAAGTACATGAGCTCACACGTCATCGGGCACCCTGAGTATCGAAGGGGGAGCAGTGCCGAAACTTTCCATTTTCAGTTGTAGTTTTACTGACTTGTTTCGGTTGTTGCCAAATGTGAGTGGTCCACTTTTGATTGAACGTTCCATCAATCAGGAGGTCAGTGTGATTTATAATCCAACTATAAATGAATTCGGTTGAAGAGTACCTGCTTGTTTTCCAATGGATGTTAAAGCTGGCCTTGCATTGGAGCCAACGTTTTGCCAAAAGATTAAGCCGGGGAATTTTGGTCAGTGGTGTTTATTTAAAGGTGCTGAGAGCAAAACGGGCCAAAGGCTATTAATCGAGCAGGGTCTAGTGTTCTCAAACGTGAAAGTCACGGTTCCGTCCCAAATAGTTGAGGTTACAAATGGAAAGGCTAGGCTTTGGCTAGCTAACTGCTCCGATTTTCCGGTTCATGTTAAGAAATCACGATTTCATCTACTGTTATACGAACTGGATACAGGGTTTGTTCATGAGGTGGTAAACCAATTGGTTTGTTCTTTTGAAGGCCCCTTCCAGCAGATAGGTTCCACACGAAAAGGCTGGGTTGATATATCGAGGGATGCGTTTTTGGCCTTTTTCAAAATGGACCATCTAGAGCTTCCCATCTGTTCCCATCTGGAGCTTCCCACATTGTGTCCTCGGATGGATTGCGTCCCGACCCCGATAAGGTCAAAGAGATTCGTGAGCTACGTGATCCGCGGAATATTTCGGAGTAGAGATCTAGTGTAGCTTTATTGAGTTTTCTTAGGAAATTTATTCGAGATTTTGCTAAAATATCAAAGCCATTGTCTGATTTGATGAGAAAGGGAAGTTCATATGTGTTTGAGACACCCCAAATTGAAGCCTTTGAGAAACTCAGGTCTCTGCTTATATCTGAGCCTCTTTTGGCATACCCCGACTTTGAAAATGAGATATTAATATTGACGACTTGTTTAGCGATTGGTGCTTGTCACAGTCAGGTCCAAGATGATTTAGAGCGCCCGATTGCATACTAGTCGTGTACTAAGACATGTGGAAAATCAATATTGTAATACAGAAAGAGAGGCTTTAGCATTGTGGGAGTACGTCCAAAAATTCAGGCACTTCTTACAACCAAAAGCGTTTGTGGTAAGAACAGACCACCAACCCTTAAAAGCATTAACTTTTAAGGATGTTACCGCGGGAAAGCTAGCAAAAATCAGTCTTGACCTTCGGGAATGTCCGTCTTCGGTCAAATATAAACCAGGAGAGGAGATGTTTGTGGAGGCATTACCTCTACTGGCTGGACAAGTCCCAGAAGATAAAAGGTTATCCAGTATGGTCAATTTAATCTGCTGTAGATATTTCACCTCCATCAAATTTGGCGGACCTGTTGAATAAAGAGAAAACAGACCCTTTATGTAAGTCCGTTTATTTGAGATTATGTGAAAATGCGCCGCACCCTTGAGAATGTAGTATTTTTGAAAGAGGTATAGAATCCTTTTGTTTAGAGGATGTACTTGTTTGTTTCCTCTTTATCACTTTCAGCGTCGTATCATGAAGACATTTCTGTTGTGACTGTTGTACCCGAGAGTTTAATAGTTTAGGTTTTGGATATTTTCTAGCAGTCGCGTGAACATTTTGGAATATCAACGATGCTGTACAACACTTAATCCACTGTCTTGTTCCCTGATTTGTACTCGGGGCATATAAATGTTTTATAGAGAGTGTTGTCGCAGAAACTTCAGAAAGGGCTAATTCGATGGGAAATTGAAATGGCCAGTGCCCTTTCTAATTGTCGAAAGTGATTGGAAGGCAACTAACATCCCTTCCATGCCCACCATTTATCTAAGCACATCCAATCAAAATTGTGAGATAGCCTTTTTGTTCAAAGTAGTTGAAAGGTTCAGAAATTATACCTTTGAGGATGACAACCACGCCACAGTCCTAGAGGCAAGGTTTGTACGTTATGCCTTGGGGGCATAATTTTTTTATTGAAAGCTTTATCGTAGAAACTTGAAAAAGGGCTCATTGAATTTGAAATTCCAACGGCTAGAGCCCTTTTCAATAGTCGAAAGTGATTGGAGGGCAATTAACACCCCTTACACTTCTACCTTTCCCTCAAACAAAAGCAATCAAAATTTTTAGATAGCCATTTAGTTCAACGTAGTTAAATGTTTTGGAAATTAAGTCTTGAAGGATGATGACCCACCCCCACAGCAACCCCTCAAGACAGGAGTTGTAAATTATGCCCTGGTGACATATAATGTTTTTTATAGATATCGTTGACGTAGAAACTTCAGAAAAAGCTCATTCGATTGAAATTGAAACGGCTGGGGCCCTTTTGAAGCCGAAAGAGATTGGAAGGCAACTAACGTCCCCTCTATACCCACCATGTATCAAAACACATCCAATCAAAATTGTGAGAGAGGCTTCTTGTTCAATATAGTTGAGAGGTCAGAGAATTAGATCTTGTGGATACCTCTCCATAAAAATCCCTCTTGACAAGGGTTGCAAGTAATATTCTGGGGGAATATAAGGTTTTTATTAAAATTTCTGTCTTAGAAAATTGAAATAGGGCTCATTCGAATGGAAATTCAAACGGCTAGCGTCCTTTTACTAGTCGACAGTTATTGGAGGAAAACTAACCCCTCTTTCACTCCCATCTTTTCCTCAAACACATCCAATCAAATTTTTTAGATAGCCATTTTGTTCAAAGTAGTTAAAAGTTTTGAAAATTAGGTCTTTAAGGATGATAACCCCCCCCCCTCGACAGCACTCAGGGCAAGGGTTTTAAACTATACCCTGGGGGTATGTAAGGTTTTTTATAAAACCTATTGCCGTTAAAACTATAATATGGCTCTATTCATGGGATATTGATAGGTCTTGGGCCCTGTTTAAAATCTAAAAACAATTAAAAAGCAGATACCACCTCTTCCATATCCACAATTTACCCAAACACATCCAATCAAATTAGTGCGATAGTCTTTTTGTTCAAAGGAGCTGAAAAATCCGGAAACTCTATCTTTGAATAAGACACTCACCCCGATACAGCCCTCTAGCCAAGGGTTTTAAATAATCCCCTTGGGGGATGTGTGGTTTTTATTGAAAGCTTTTTCTTTAAAACCTTAAGTAAGGCTAAGTATACTGTAACTCTAAAAGGGAAGTGCCCTTTTTGATAGTCAAAAGTGAATAAAGGTCAACTACACCCCAGTACAATCATCCCGTTTTCTCAACACTCATCCCATACAAATTTTTAGAATACCATTTTGTTCTACGGGTTTTAAAGTTTTTAAAATTCTTTAGTTACGGTTTAACCCCCCCACCCCAAGCTCTGAGATCAAGTTTATCCAGTTATGCTCTGGTGGAATATAAGATTATTTTTGTAGCGTGTATTTTAAATTTGTTGAAAATAATTGGAGGGTTACTAACAACCTGTCATGTCCACCTTTTACCCAAACAAATACACTAAAAATTTTGAGAGTTGAACGCTCTGGACATTATGTTTTTGAAAAATACAGCCCTCAGGGCCACGGTTGTCAGTTACGCCCTGAGGGTATATAATATTTTTATAGAAAGTTATGTTAACTTTAAAAAGGACTCATTCGATTGAAAATTGAAAGGGCTAGTTCCCTTTTTAATAGTTGAAAGTGATTAAAGGATAACTAACCTCCCTCTCACGCCCATGATTTCCATAAACACATCCATTCAATTTTGAGATATCCATTTTGTTCAACGTAGTTGAAAATTCTGGGAATTAGGTCATTGAGGATGATAACGCCCTTGGAGCCCTCAGGGCAAGGGTTGTAATTTATGCCCAGGGGCATAAAAGTTTTCATGGAAAGCGTTGTTGCAGAAAATTCAAAAAGGGCTCATTCAATTGGATATTGAAATGGCTAATGGCCTTTATCTATAGTCGAAAGTGATTTGAGGGCAACTAACCCCCTTTTCTTTCCCACCTTTCCTCAAACATATCCAATCAAAATTTTTAGATAACCATTTTGTTCAATGTAGTTGAGTTTTGGAAATAAAGTTTTTCAGGATGATACCCCCCACAGCACTCAGGGCAAGGTCTGTAAAATATTCTCTGGGGATATATAAGGTTTTTTATAGAAATCTTTGTCGGAGAAACTTGAAAAAGGGCTCCTTCGATAGGAAATTGAAATGGCTGGTGCGCTTTTTAATAGTCAAAAATGATAGGAGGGCAACTAACCCCCTCTCACGCTCACTATTTCCCCAAACACCAGGAATCAAAATTTTGAGATAGCCATTTTTCAACGTAGTTGATAGTTCTAGAAATTATGTCTTTGAGAACAATCGTCCCTCTACAGCACTCTTGGAAAGGACTATAACTTATGCCCTGGACATATAAGGTTTTTATAGGAAGCGACAATTTGGAAACTTCAAAAAGGATTTATTTGATTGGAAGTTAGTATGGCTAATGCCCTTTCTAATAGTCGAAAGTGATTGAAAGGCAACTAACACCCCTTCCATGCCCACAATTTATCCAAGAACATCCAATGAAAATTGTGAGATAGCCTTTTTGTTAAATATAGTTGAAAGGTCAGGAAATTATATCTTTTAGGATGCTATTCCCCCCACAGCACTCAAGGCAAGGGTTGTAAGTTATGCTGTAGGGTCACATAAGGTTTTTATTGAAAGCTTTGTCGTAGAAACTTGAAAAAGGGGTCATTTGGTTGGAAATTCAAACGGCTAGCGCCCTTTTACTAGTCGACAATTATTGGAGGGCAACTCATCCCTCTTCCACTCCCATCTTTTCCTCAAACACGTGCAATCAAATTTTTAGATTATATTGTCAAACTAAGGGGAATTATATTGTCAAACTAAGAATTTCAATATCTGTCCTTCCACATAGATTCAAATAATAACCGTCCATTGTTAATCTTAAGTTTATCAAAGGTTCAAGGAACAATAGGCTTTGTTACAATATGTAAAAATGATATCTTTCTCCGGGTTACACAAATATATTGATAACTAATCAAATTTAGTTATGCGTAGTTTCCGAGAAACAATAATTTAAAGTGAAGATCTTTACTATATCAGTACCATCAGCTTGTCATACTAATGCAATTAAAAGTACCCCAGTACACTGGCATTGTCGAACTATAGCAATTAGAATAACGCTTGAAATTAGAAGTGTTGATAGCCAAGATCTAAAATAATCTCGTTTTCCGGTAAACGACAAGGGCTGAACAACGGACACAAGCCATATATGATTAGCCAACCCAGAAGAGAGATTGGAATAATTCAGAACAATAATAAATTCTTCCTTACAATATTTTCTTCCCTTTATTCTATTAAATAATAAATATCAGGTGTCACTGGATTTTGAGTACCGATTCTTAACAAAACGCCTTTTTTTTGGCAAGCTACGAAATTTCAATTCTAAATTAGATGTTAATTGCACATAGCAGAACATACATTTTTTCCAAATTTCGAAGTATTTCGGGACAACATTTCGAAAATGCTTTTTTAATACGCAAAAATGGTAAAAAGTTCATCTGTCTATTCAAACGAACATAAAAAAGAAAAACAGTCAGTTTAGAAGGGCTCCTAAGATGATGACCTTGCTCTCGAAGAACACTTGTAATAAAGTTCAAAGTAGTAGTAGCAAACGGGAGTCAAGCACTTTTTACATTAGCAACATGTTACACATTTGCTGGTCTGTTTAAAGCCCCTTCATACATTGTCTTTTTGGTTTCTGACAGCCAATGCCCTTTCATTCCATCCAACCTTACTTATTTTTAGACTGAATGGGTTAAACGACCTGGCAGACGACCTGGACTCCCAGGACTATTGCGCATCCTAACCATGCCGTTGTTCATAAGTGAAACTGCGATAAATGCTTTAAATTTCAGAAGGTCAGATTTAGTTCCAGGTAAATGTTTGCGATGAATCTACCAGGAATTAACAATAATACCGTCAATAAAATGATAAAATAGTCACATAGGCCACCTCTTGTTCTTAAAATCATTCCTGTAGTGTGATGGGGGAGATTCTAGGAGATCAACACTTCCCATGCTTTTTTTGCATTCTTGACAAAAATTGGTCTGTCTACGCCTACTATTCGCCTCTCAAAGCTACTCCCTTTCTCTAAAACATCAATAGGATGATATGCAGCGTATGAGGAACATAGGGCGATAAGGTTGTTTTTTTTCCACAACAACAGAATGCCTTCCGCTGACGTTGCGTATTAGGCAGATCCTTGGTCTTTCTGCTGCGAGTCTTTCTCTCCAACCAGTTTATCCGTAGAGTCACAAAGTCTGTCCGCAATCGTTTTACTAACTATGTAAATATTTTATTTCACTAACGCTTCTATGAGAAGGATTGAAATGAAGATGATTTCAAGATACACCTTTGCATTCTCTTCTTCAAGACCAACACAACGATGAATAGCAACAATTCACCCGAGCTATGTTCAGAGATCTGAGTGCAACCGCTTCTTCTCTGGTAAAGTTCGAAGCCATAAACGTACCCCGACACACCAGAACGTACCAAAATATTAAAGCCCAATTTTGTAATTTTTGACACATTTTTTTTCAAGCTACTCCTGCTTTTGAAAGGTACCACCATTTCATCAACCAAATTATAATCTTCATCGGATAATGTGGTTTTGTATGGACAGAGAAGAAGCTCGAAGAAAAACCTATGCCGTCCCAAGCCCAGAACATAATTTGCACTTTACTGAAAAAATATAAATGTTTTTACTTTCATGACTTTAATTAATCAAATAATATTAACATTTTGATTACTAAATATCAGTATATAAATATTAAACTGACAATTCACATTTATTTGTATTTTTTAGTAAAGTGAAAATTCTAATCTGGCCTTGGGAAGGCAGGATTTAGAATATATTTGAAAATAAAGGGCACTGCCGATAGGATTTAAAATATCCGTGAAATACAGGATATGGATTATGGAAATTATATAAAACTACTATTTGTACCGTAGCCACACGCCAGCTTAAACTGTTAATCATTTAAGATTTTTCGGTCTTCGACAATAGAGATAAGTTCAGAATGTTCCAAAGGTTCAAATTTTCATCAGTCGTATTTTTTAATTAGAGAACGGACACAACATTTTTTTCTCGTAGAAATTATTTTTTATTTGCCTATGGTTTTCAGTCTCCCGTTGTTAATGGACTTTTTGGCACCTTCAAATACTCTTTAAAGGACTCACTTATAATTTGTAAAAATGTCTCTAATATCCTCACCAATGTACACTAATGAAAGTCAGTAAAGGACAAGTTTTATGACTGAGCTTTCATTTACTTCGGGACGCCACGCTTGAATTATGAAAATAAAGATGAAACCTGAAACTTCTGAAGGATAGTTTGAAAAGCTTATATTAAGACCACGTTGTACTCAAGTATTTATAATAACTTTCACCAGATTCAGGATAAAATACTAAAACGTTCTACTACATTTTGGAAAATGAAATTGAATATTTATTTTCTATTTACTTTCAGAATAGGGTTAATTCAACCATTGGACTGGATGAAGTGAGGCAAATACAAGTTTCCTTGCAAGAAGAAAAAAAGAAAAGATCTAACAACATATTGGACATTGACTTTTAATATTTTTACACTCTTTATATATATAATAGGACTTCTTTCAGTAGGAATAATATTCAAAAAATTACGAAAATTACAGACTGATTATCGAGACCAAAAGTCTCAGGGGTTCAATTAACAAGTAGTATAAAGAGAAATTGAGTTACAATGGATCTTAGTAAATTTGTGTTTCTTTTCTGTTGTTCGTTTTAAAACAAAAATAATACTAAGATTCTAAGTGGCAGAGATTGTAAGGAGGTCTTATTTTTGTGCAACTTTGGTAACTCAATTTCAGTAAAACTTGGAATCCCCTTTCTCTAATAGATCAGAAATAAATCAACAATTTCAAATTTGATTGAATTTGAAAATAACTTCGCTTTGCGTAACTAGTCATAAATCTTGCAATGAAATTTCTTTGTTCAAGCATTAAACGACTTTTGAACCCGTGAAAATATTTGAAGACCCAATTTAGACCAGTTTGTTATAAAACAAAGAGGAATGCAAGGCTTCAAAATACAGGAAAAAACTACTTGTTAACAAAAAGGTTGGTGATTGGCTAAAAGAATATTGGAAAGGTCGCTAAGCGAATCAAGTACCAAGTTGAATAAAATTTACGAATCAGAAACAAATTGAGTTATTTTGCCTTGGAAGCAAAGAATATGAGTAAGTAAAGTTCTTTATTAAGTAGAATAAAAAGCTACCACTAGCCTGTATAAATTTCCTTTGAGAATAATATTTAAATCAACTAATAAGCTTAGGGGAGATTTCTGTCGCTTGGGCTAGACCCAGGTCTTATGCTAAATTAAATTAATACTTACATTTGAGACATTTAAACTGAAATTAGAGTCAGGGCGAAAACTGCCTTTTGAGGGTCGTCAATAGACATTAATAAAGGGTTTATTAATTAAAGGATGGGTAATCTAATTTAAACAGATTAAAGGCAGAAAAACACACGCAGAAATAGCTTAGGACTCTAGATTTTATCATATTTAGTGTTTGGGCTTATAATTCTGTTAGTGTATCATAATTAGCCAATGCTTGGGCATTTGGCCATTTAGAAAAGGAACAGCATTTTAAAGATTAAAATAGCAAAAATTAATTTCTTCCCAGAAGCTTAAGCTTGTGAATAACCGAAGGTGTAAGGAAGGGAAAACTAAATCCTAACCAAGGAGTCAACGTTAGGAGAGCTTTAGTGCCTCCCGTTTCCCGACTAGTGTCTCTTGGAACTTAGTTTATTATTTATAAAATATCTTACACCCAGAAAACTGGAACTACCTGGATAATAAAATTACTTACCTCCTTGTGGATTCTCAGACATTATGCGGATGAGGACCTCAGTCCCCATTATAACCACTTTTTCATTTGAAAACCCGTGCTGATTATTTATATAAAGACAACTTCGATGTTATACAGAAAGGTTAAGGAAGAAAGGGGAATTATATTGTCAAACTAAAAATTTCAATTTATGTCCTCCCAGATACATTCAAATAATAATCTTCCCTGATAAATTTTAAGTTTATCAAAGATTCAAGGAACACTAGGCTTTGTTACAATATATAAAAATGAGATCTTGTTCCGGGTTAAACAAATATATTGATAACTAATTAAATTTGGTTATGTGTAGTTTCCGAGAAACAATAATTTGAAGTAAAGGATCTTAATTACCTCAGTACCAACACCTTGTTATACTATTGCAATTAGAAGTACCTCAGTACACTGGCATTGTTGAACTATAGCAATTAGAATAACGCTTGCAATTAAAAGCGCTGATAGCCAAGATCTAAAATAATCCTTTTTTCCGTTAAACGACAAGGACTAAACAACGGACACATTTCATATATGATTAGCCAACCCAGAAGAGATATTGGACAAATTTTGAACAATAATAATTTCTTTCTTACAACATTTTTTTCCCTTTATTCTATTAAATTATTTGAAAAAAAAACTACGTTCTCTAAAGAGTTAAAGAGGCTGAGTCACAAGTTCGAACCTTAAAACGTACAGAGATTCGGAGGTGCAGTTGGGGGGGGCTGACGCCCCCAAACCCCCACTTCCGTATATGAAAGGGGCTGTGCCCTCCTCAACGCCTCGCTCTTTACGCTAAAGTTTGACTTTCTCACAACTCTTTTTTTTTAAACAATAAAAACTTTAGCGTAAAGAGCGAGGCGTTGAGGAGGGCACAGTCCCTTTCATGTACGGAAGCGGGGGTTTGTGGGCGTAAGCCCCTCAACTGCACCTCCTAATCCCTGTACGGTTTAAGGTTCAAACTTGTGACTCAGCCTCTTTAACTCTTTAGAAAACGTAGTTTTTTTTCAAATAATTTCTGCACATTTTTGTCCAGTTTATTCCTTATTATTGCTTGACTAACTGTTAGCTGATCGTGTCAGGAGTTAAAGAAGAGGGGATGCCACCTCCCAAACCCCCCGCTTTTGAAGATTATTGTGTTAAGGCTTTTAATTCCTGAATACTCAAATCAAATGCACAGTAAGATTTTCTTTTTTTAATTTTTCTTCGAGCATGCGAGTATGCGGCATATTATCAAAGCAGTGGAGACTTACCTGTAACCTGAAGGCCGACTGTGATATTCTTCTGGAGACGCCTGTTGAGCCGAAGGATTTAATAGATTGGTTTTAAAAAAGAAACTGAGTTTCTTTTTTAAGCTTTTAATTCAGTATATAAAAAATTTTCTCTGACAGGGAATCAAACCCGGATCTTCCGCCTAAGAGTCAGGAACAGCGACCATTGTACCACAGAGACACTTGTTATATTATTTTAGTCTCTCGTATCTATTTTTGACGCAAGCAAATCCCCACAAAACTTGATATTTGGTCTTTGTAAAATAGGGAAGGAAGGATCGGATTGAGCTGAAATTTTGAGGATAAGCTTCCAGGCCCCAGGAAAGCTTATCCTCTAAATTTTCAGCCCAATTGGACAACGTTAAAAGGCGGCTGTGGTAGGAAAAATTAACATGGGCTCTTATAGGAAAACGAGGTTTTTCGTAAATATAAATTCGGGGGATAATTTTTTCGGTCTGAAAATATCAAAAGGCCCTAACAGGTGGAATTCCGCTTCGAATGAGTCCTCTTTCACCCGGATCTGTTGCCAACTGTGGCCTGTAGGCGTGGCTAGTAAAAAAAAGAGAAATGAACTTTAAGTGGCTATATTTGTTTTTTGGAAAACAAGGAAGGAGTGATCGGATTGAGCTGAAATTTCGAGGATAAGCTTCCGGGGCCCTATGAAAGCTTAACCTTTAAATTTCAGTCTGATCGGACAACGTTAAAGGGGGGCTGTGGTCAGAGGGTCGAAACTTCCGGCCCACTTTTACCCATGAAGATAAAGTCGGAGGAGCGTAAAATTTTGCACGTTTCTTAGTTGTAGCTTGGGCTACAACATGTGATCACCGCTGTCTCTCTGCGACCGCCAGGACCAGAAATCACTTAACATTGTGGTGGGTTGCCCGTTTATAGAGGCACAAGTGTGCCTTCTTGATAATAAATATAAGGTGTCATTGGATTTTGAGTACCGATTCTTAACAAAACGCCTGTGTTATAGCACGCTACCAAATTTTAACTCTAACTTAGAGGATTATCTCACATAGTAAAACATACATTTTTTCCGAATTTCAAAGTCTTTCGGGACCACATTTAGAAGAAACTTTTTCAAGACCAAAAAATGGCAAAAAGTTCAGATATTTATTCAGAAAAACATAAAGAAAGAAAAACTATCAGTTTTGAAAGTCTCCTCATGTGAGGAAGTTGCCCATTTTGGACACGTGTAATAACATTCAAAGCATTCAGGGCAAACAGGAGTAGTGCACTTTTTACATTCGAAACGTGTTTCACGTTTGCAGGTCTGCTCGAGGGCCCTCGATACATTTTCGTTTTGGTTTTTGACAGCCAATGCCCTTTCATTCCACCCAACCTTACTTCTTTTGATATTGAATGGGTTAAACACATCTTTTAAAAAGGCAGACGACCTGGACTCCCAGGATAATTGCATAACTAAGCAATACCGTAGTTCATAAGTAACACAGTGATAAATACTTTAAATTTCAGAAGGTCAGATTTTGTCCCAGGTAAAAGTTTGCGTTGAATAATCCATGAATTAACAATAAGGCAGTCAATAAAATTATAAAATAGTCACATAGGCCACCTCTTGTTCTTAAAATCATTCTTGCAGTGTGATGTGGGAGATTCCAGAAGATCAACACTTCCCATGCATTTTTTGCATTCTTTGACAGAGATTGGTCTTTCTACACCTACTTTCTGCTTCTCCGAGCTACTCCCTTTCTCTAAAACATCAATTGGATGGTATGCAGCGTATGAGGAGCTTATGGCAACAAGGTGTTTTTTTTCCACCAAAACATAATGATGTTTTCCGCTGACGTTGCGTATGAGGCAGATCCTTGGTCTTTCTGTTTAAATTCCTCATCTCCAACCAGTTTGTCCGTAGAGTCACCAAGTCTGTCCGCACGCATTTTACCGACTCTGTAAATATTTTCTTTTACTAACGTTTCTACGAGAGGGATTGAAGTGAAAAAGATTTCAAGATACACCTTCGCATTCTTCTTTTCAAGACCAAAACAAAGGTGAATAACAACAATACACTCAAGCCATGTTCGGAGGTCTGAGTGCAACCGCTTCTTCCATGGTAAGGTTCGATGTCGTAAACGTACCTTTACACAACATAACTTACAAAAATATTAAACCCCAACTTTTTAATTTTTTAAACCATATTTTTTTTCAAGCTGCTCCTGCATTTGAAAGGTACCACCATTTATCAACCAAATTATACTCTTCATCGGATAATGTGGTTTTGTATGGACAGAGAAGAAGCTCGAAGAAAGGCTATATCTTATAATAGTTGCCTCCGCTGCTTTGTTCCTGGCTTATGAAATGCAGGCATTCTCAGATCTTTTTGAAATTAATTAGAAAAAAAACTTTTTCCAAAAAATAATTTTTTCAAAGAAAAGTAAAGAATTCCATTAAACCAAAAATGAGCTAAAATGAAATCAAATAATCTGCCAAGCATCAAACTACCCGAAATCAGCATCGATAAATAAATGGAACCAAAAAAGAACAAAAATTACAATTAATAACCGAGTCAAATTCAAAACGAGCAGAAATTAACATGAGTTGGGCTCCAAATCAATATGCCGTCCCAAGTCCAGAAAATAAATTGAACTTAGCTGAAAATATATAAATGTTTTTACTTTCATGAATTTAATAAATAAAATAATATTAAAACTTTGATTAATAAATATCAGTATATAAATTTGTATTTTTTTTCAGTAAAGTGCAAATTATGTTCTGGCCTTGGGAAGGCAAAGAGATTTTAAACCCATCTCATGTTAATTTCTGCTCGTTTTGAGTTTGACTCAGATATTTATTGTAATTTTTGTTCGTTTTGGGTTTCATTTATTTATCGATGCTGATTTGTAGTGGTTTCACGCTTGGTAGATTAATTGATTTTATTTTTGCTCATTTTTGGTTTAATGGAATTTTTTACTGTTCTTTGAAAAACTTATTTTGTGGAAAAAAGTTTTTTAATTAATTTCTGTTCGTTTTATATTGACATAGTCTTTTTAGGGAAAAAGAAAATAATACTTTAAATCTTTTCTTTTTTAAGACTTATTAGTTTGGCCTGCTATTTATATGCTGGCGAAAAATTTTCAGCAATATTTAACAACCTACACCCTTTTAAAAATCTAGACACAAATAGTAGTGTTTAATTTAGTTTCATACCTCCTCTAGTTAACCTGAAATAGAAAGCTTGATACCATTCGCAAAAAATCTGTTTACTTTATTTGATAGCTTGGATACACTTATGCTATTTTGAATCGGTTGAATTTTAAGAGCAGAAGTAGCCCCGAAAGTTTGAATATAATACCCTTAGTCGTTCTTGGGATGGCTGATATGCCTTATTGGGAATTAGCATTGAAACAGTGTATTTTGATTTAATCTTAAGTCAACATTTAGTTTTTAAACATAATGGGCAATTTGGGTTGGTGGGTGTAGTTGGGGGACTAGTTGCCCTTTAATCACTTTCGACTATTAAAAGGGGCATTAAACGGGGTTACTTTTAACTAAAAGCACCTTTTTTTCCTTTATTTCGCAATAAATTTTTTAAATGGTAACATAACAACCTAGAAACAAATTTCCATACGTATTTATAACCGCTGAAGAGGGTGGACAATACGGATTTTTTCTATCGCTTCCCACAGGTCCATATTTTTTTTCTAAATAGATATTAAAGTTACCCACACTTCGTCCAGCTTTGAACGACGTTATTTTATTTTATATACTGTTCTTGTAGTTTCCTAATTTGTTCAAAGTTGGCCATGCTTTCGGTAAGTTTGAACAACCACTTCTTTACAGAGTTTCTCTCATAAGATTTAATGTAAAACAAGTCACTTATTTTGAACAAAATTAAGAAAAAATACAGAAAATTAGACTAAGATTATGTATAGAAACTGAACTTGCAGGAAAAACCCTGAAAACCGAAGGCTAGAATTTGTGTTCTTTGCAAAGTTTTTTGTATGACTTGGTAACTTCACGGTGCCCTATAATTTGGAAGGGGCCATGCCCTTTTCAAACGAGTGGTCCAGCGAAAACAAGTCTTTCTTCAACAACATCACCTTTCTTGAGTCAGTTTTAACTGAAATCATCATTGCTCACACGTTCCATAAATTATAACTTCACCATCCCTTCATCTGGAAAGTCTTCTGTTCGCCCAATTTAGAAATCTTTCTCATAGAACACAGCGTAGAAGTCAGACAGTTTAATTGGGAGATCCGAGAACTTCTTACAAGCAGGATTGTCACCACCCTCATGTTCACTGTTCTGGCCTTCATCCCAATTAAGCTCCCTGGAATCGTCGCACAGTTTTTCCACCAAGTCGTCTGATGCGTCGTCAGATGAGCAGTCTAGATTTACAACTTCTTGTAACCTTTTCCAGATCCCTTTCCTTTATTCGGCTTCATTTTAGCTTTGCCAGATTTTACTTCACTCGTCCTTAAATCCTCAGGATCTTCATCTTCTCTGTCGCTCAATTCAGCTAGTGATTTTCTGGGAGCCTTGTTAAACTTTGTTCGCTTACGCAACACAGGACCAACAGTGACTAACCGCCTTTTTTCAAAGGAAGTTATGAAAGAATCACTAACTGCCATACGGATTTTGTCATTTGATCTCCTATCAGGAATCTTTTCGGTGCAACGCTTTCTGTCAAAGCATGCTGTGAACCCATTTTGAAGGTTGACAATGTCATCCTTTGCCGGCTCATCCCAGAGGAGCTTCAATAGCTTCGGAAACACTTCCTTTTCGACTGAATTTTCGGCAGGGTTTTGCATCCTGTATTCTTCGAGGGTTCTTCTCCACATTCCTTTAGTCAGCCCAAAGAATGAAGACTATTCTTTTCAATAGTCTATTTTATAAGATTTTAATAATAACTTATATACCCCAGGGGCATAACTTATAAACCTTGTCCTGAAGACTATTCGGGGAGTGTACTGCTCAAAGGTATAATTTCCTGAGTTTTAAACTGCGTGGAACAAAATGACTATCTAAAATTTTGATTGGATATGTTTGGGGAAATGGTGGGCGTGGAAGGGATTTTAATTCCCTTCCAATCACTTACGACTATTTAAAACGGCACTAGCCATTTCAATTTCCAATTGATCGAGCCCTTTTTGAAGTTTCTACAACGAAGCAATCTATAAAAACCTTATATGCCCCCATGGTATAACTCACAACCCTTGCCCTGAGGGCTGTGGAGGAGTGTCCTCTTCAAAATCATACTTTCCATCTGGAAATCCACAACACTGAACAAAATGGCTTTCTAAAAATTTTGATTGGATGTGTTTGAGGAAAAGGTGGGCGAGAGAGAGAGGGGGGGAGTAGGCTAGTTGCCCTCAAATCACTTTCGACTACTAAAAAAGCCCTTGCCCCAAAGACTCTGGCGAAGTGTCGTGCTTAAAGGTATAATTTTCTGAACTTAAACTGCGTGGAACAAAATGGCTATCTAAAAATTTTGATTGATGTGTTTTGGGAAATGGTGGGCGTGGAAGGAATGTTAGTTGCCATCCAATTACTTTTGGCTATTAAAAAGGGAACTAGGTACTAGCCATTTCATTTTCTAATCAAATGAGTCCTTTTTGAAGTTTTTAATCGAATGAGCCCTTTTTATAAGTTTCTACGACGACACGTTCCATAAAAACTTTAAATGTCTACAGGGCATAACTTACAACCCTTGTCCTGAGAGCTTTGAAGGGGTTTTCATCCTCAAAGACATAATTTACAGAACTTAAAACTACATTGAATAAAATGGCTTTCTCAAAATTTTGATTGGATGTGTTTGGGGAAAAGGTGGGCGTGATAGGGGGGTTAGTTGCCCTCCCATGACTTTTGACAATTAAAAAGGGCGCTACAAGTAGAGATGACCCTATAACTCCGGTTGCCCACCCCTACTGCCACCTACAACTTTTTTTACATAGTTTAATGAGGACAGGGTCAATGACCTCTTTCTTCATGGTCTCTTTCTCCAGGTGTGTTTTTGGCACGCTCTCAACGAATGCCAAGGTCAATGTTGTTGTTGTTGTTTTGTACAGAGTCATTAGAGAGAACACGTGGTTAATGGGGTCAATGTTGTTGTTGTTGTTGTAAGTGCACGCTCGATGCAAATGTTATGATCCAGAAATAGTATTTGTTATTGTTTCCGAGGCAAAATGTCAAGGTCAATTGTGTTGTTGTCGTAAGTGCACGCGATAGAGTCATTTGGGAGAACACGTGGTTAATGGGATCAATGTTGTTGTCGTTCGAGGCAAAGTTAATGACACTTCCTTCCTGTTCGAGCCAAATGTTATGATCCGAAAATAGTATCTGTTATTGTTTTTTGAGCCAGATGTTATGAGGCTCCGGGACACAGTTAATGACACTTCCTTCATGTTCGAGGCAGATGTTATGATCCAGAAACAGTATTTGTTATTGTTATTCGAGCCAAATGTTATGAGTTCCCGGGAAACAGCTAGATCCCCCTTCTCAGCCAATCAGAGGGCTTTGTTTACATAACAATTTGACCTTGATATTTCGTATATAACGGGCATGCAATGTGATTCAATTATCAGAAAGTATTGTGACACAATTGATACAACAATGGATAAATTTGATGAGCTTGAGGCCTTGGCAGCCGCAATTAGCAATGTAAGTACATTTTTATTTTCAAAGGAATTTTCCTTGGTCACCCTCCAGTATATTCAGCTAAAACGTAAATACATTCCTCTACCTTCAAACCCCCCTACCCCCCCCAAACCATGCAATCTTTATAGTCAATGTAAATATATTCCTATGCCCTCAAACCCCCCCCCCAAACCATACAATCTTTATAGTCACTAGAAAACGTAAATATATTCCTTTACCCTAACCCCCTCCCACACTGTTTTTACAAGTATAATTCCTGCCAATAGAAATACCTTTTCGTTAAATTCCACTTTTTATTTTCCTTGGTCACCCTCTAGTATATTCAGCTAAAACGTAAATATATTCCTTTACCCTCAAACCCCCCCCCCCCAAACCATGCAATCTTTATACTCAATGTAAATATATTCCTTTACCCTCAAAACCTAACCCCCCCCCCCATTGTCTCGCAACCCAAAATTCTCGCAAAAAGAAATACTTTTTTCGATAAATTCCTTCCCTTTATATTTCCAGCTAAATCCCCCCCCCCCCCACAAACCATACAATCTTTATACTCAATGTAAATATATTCCTTTACCCTCAACCCCCCCCCCCAACAAACCATACAAACATCATTATAATCAATTGAAAACATAAAATATATTCCTTTTACCCTAACCCCCTCCCACACTGTTTTACAATCCCAAATTCTCGCAAAAAGAAATACTTTTTTCGATAAATTCCATCCCTCTATATTTCCAGCTAAATCCCCCCCCCATTTTTTTACAATCATATTCTCGCAAAAAGAAATAGCATTTCAATAAATTCCTTCCCTCTATATTTCCAGCTCAATCCCCCCCCCACCATTGTTTTACAATCAAATTCTCGCAAAAAGAAATAATTCTCTTTTCGTTAAATTTTGACTTTTCTCAATTGTAATCTTTTCTCTAACTGAGACATCCATCGTTCTGTTGTTATTAGCTCGCTCTGATTTGACACAAGACTCCAATGTGTGGCCTATAATCAGCTGTCACCCTTTTTCCGGTGTGTTTACGAACGCGGCGGCCAAAGGGTTTTGTTTTGGCTGTCCAATTAAAACAGTTTTAAGCAAAAAGAGATTGCTGTATATTAAGCTTGTAGTTTCGTAACCTTATATTTGTCAGAGAACCGGTGAAAGAGATTATTTTCAAATTATGTTTAACAATATATTTAGAACATTATGTGAAAGGGGGGGGCAATACATCGCCTCTAACAGCCTCGCTGTAAAGTGCCTTACGTAAAAGTAAGGGGGATTCTGTGTGTAGACATGTACGCCCATTGACAAGAAAACTAATGTGTAAATATATGCATGTTTATAATTTTTTCAAGCTTTCAATAAAGTTTCTTTTATATTCCCGGGCGTGAATCCAGGATTTTTGTTGGGGGAGGGGGTTAGCACTTTTAATAGTGACAAAATAGAAAAGATAATTGCTTCTTCGTCATTTAGTGATTTTAGCTATAACATTTGAATAAAAGCTAGTAAGATATGCCTTTCGCTTGAATAAAACACATGATTAACTCAATGAGAGGGTAGACTTAGGGTGGGTTAACTTTCCTAAATTTAGGGGGAGAGAATATGGTTTTTTGTGCTTTACTAAAATGAGATACTTTTCTAAACAAAATTATGTTTAATAACTTTCTTTCTTTAAAAAGGGAGAAATTATTTTGATTTGATTTTTCTTCTCTTCTTTAAGGCAAATTATGAAGAATTTGCGGACACTACATTGATGAGACCTATGGCTGGCGCAAATAGCGAAGAATACTTGTCGCCACCACCTGCTAAGAAAGCGAGGACCAATAATGCGCCCCCTGCCATGCAATATGATCGCTGGCCAAAACCCCCCAGCTCCACGCTGCCTGCCCAAGTGCAGCCACCTACGCAAGCCCCTCTTAATCGAGCCTCAGTTATACAATATGCTCCTCGGCCGAAACCCCCCAGCTCCACACTGCCTGCCCAAGTGCAGCTGTCTGTACCAGCCCCTGTCCCGGCTGCACAAGTCACAGCTCCTGTACAAGAAATTAACGTCACCAGTCCCTCCTCCCTCCAACATGCACTACCTGAGCCTTCAAGAGCTGCCCCATCACACAAGGTCAGGAGGTAGCCCTCCAGCATGCACTACCTGGTCCTTCGGGCACCCAAGCCCAGACGGATTATGCAAATGTAAGCATTTTTTCCTACCTATCTATTTCTTCTAATGTTTTAAATCCCAATAAAAACTTATCGCAGCGAGATATTAACCCCTATTACATATCTAAATGTAATTTTTTTGCAAAGAAACCGCTCTTTTCTCTGTTGCTATCGCTTCACATATAGTTTAGATACCATTGAAACTCAAAATGCTATTTTTTCTAATCTTTACTATTTTCTCTGTTGCTATCACATATATTTTTAGGTACCTTTGAAACACCGACTGCTCGTTTTCATCTAATTTTGAGGGAGATTATCCCATCTGTCACATATTGTCGTTCTAATTTGCACTGAATATTTCTATCGTGCCATGTTTCGCTCTTACATAGAATATAGAACTCCAATGTCCTAAAATATTAATTTTGCAGATAATTTGTTCTCCGCTATTTCAGAAAACACAGAATTACGCAAAAGCCATTGAAACCTTGATTGACTAAAACCGCTAATGTAAAACAAAACAGGGAAAGGAGATGCCAAATTATTTATAACCTCGCGCGGAGAGCTTTATGTCGAAACATAGCGGTATAATGCCTAAGAAGTGAGGGGAAAGCGACTTAACGGTTCTCAACATTTTGAAGTTCAAACTCATTCATCTAACCTCCATAATTAAACTCATGTGTTTACTGAACCTGTATGGAATTAGAAATATTTCAACTTTTGAAGGGCATTATGTAAAGGGGGCCGGGAAGAGTCGCGGGAGGCGCTGCATGAAGCATCGCGGGCCCCCGAGAAGCACCGCAGGAAGGCGCTGCAGGGATACCCCCACAGGGGTGCGCCGCAAAAAAAAAAAAAAAAAAAAAAAAAAAAAAAAAAAAAAAATGCTATGTCATATCTTAGATTATCGTTAAGTTATTTTTTTCATTTATAGGTTGGTGCATTGGTCCCATATTCACCGTCCAGTGAAGAAGGGGAAGAAGAGGCAGTGGACTTTCAAGACAAAGAAACATGGGACGATATCATTGAAGTACCAGCTAATATTGATAAGTTTTTAGATGATTATTTTAAAGTAAATAATAGCACAGTTGAACAGGTAGACTTGAGCCCGAATACCTTACTAATTTTAGATGATTTTACTGGGAACCCTCCTCCCACTGATTACCCACTTCAAACAACTGAAGTGGAACAGAGTCCAAATATTGTTGAACAACTAGGGGGAGGGGATATATCATTCCCTGAATTACAATTGTCGAATACAATATTGAATAATATAGTTGTTTTCACTGCAACGTTTGGGGATCCTTTTAATACACTTATGGGGGGAAATTTGGTTTTTAATCCTGTAGAGATTGTGCATGCATATGTAGATAAAATTCGGGCACTACTGGATAAACAAATTCAATTGTGGGGGGGGAGGGATTCAATTAAGGTTTCAATTGTTTTAAAGGTTTTTTATTTGAATGAGGGGAAAAGCGAGGTTTATTATCATTTTATACATTCCGAGATGCATATAATTTATCCAAATTTAGAAAATTTTGAGAGAGTTTTTAGCGAGTGGGTAGGACAAATTATCGCGCATCTCGAGAACTATAACGAAAATGGGAGTGGCTCAGTAGTTTTATTTATTGAAAATTTAAGTGTAAATATTTGTAAATTTAAGAAAGATTTTATTTTAAGAGGGGGGGCTGGGTATAAAAGGGATACAGTTTTAAATTATAATCCTGATCTAGAGGGTTGTAAAGGTGTCCAGAAGATCTGTTTTGAAACAGATCAAAAGTGTTTCAAGTATGCTTTCCTCATATCGGCATTCGAGCCTCTAGCTCAGGACGCTACCAAGAAGAATTTAGATTACTGGGCTGTACATGGGAAGGAAGGGTCCGATTTCCCAGTTGTAGAATTTTCATAACTAGAAGGAAAATACCCAGTAACGCTAAGATCTATTGACATGTTTGAAAGGGCTAATGCCCATTTAAATATCGGCGTTACTGTGGTACAATAGGAAACAGAATTTAAAGATGGGGCTCGTTCTAAAAAGAAGGGGGTGGTATTCCCCATAAGGGGCCCGTCAGTTGATTTGGTCAAACACTGGGTTTGGTTGCTATACACACCGCCTAGTGAACCGAATGCAATCGGTCATTTTAACCCGATCACTGACATTATTAGAGTTCTGGGGAAGGGTAAAAAGGGGTGACGGGTACGTTTCTACTGTCCAACATGCCTGTCTCGATTTTGGACTGAACTAAAGATCCGAAATCATATGAGACACTGTAGACGGCATGGATATCAGACAGTGGAAACGGTTTCAGGGGATAGGGCCATTCTACGTTTTAAAAATTTTCAAAATACTCTCCTCCAATACAACAAAATATCTTTAGACAAAATGTGAAGCTAAGCTAGTGGAGGTGAATGTTCCCCGATATCCCAACCGTATCAAAGAAGATCAGCCCATTGCAGTGTCTGATGTACATGCGCAGAGAGATAATTCTAACACCATGCGGTTGTTAGAAGTAGTTGAAGTATTGGATGGGGGAGACGAGTTTTTGGTCATTGCACTGACTAAACTGATTGGCACGGCTAATGGCGCTATTTCTCGTTTGAGGAATACCCGTTATCCAATGGTGCTGTCTGCAGTGGATCGTCTCGCTATTAAAAATCAAAAAATCGGCTGGGTTTTTACGGGGGAGTGGGTCCAGGAGGAGACGGGAACTACCGGGAAACGCGGGGGGAGTGGGAAAGGCAGAGACCATGAACACTTGTGGCAGGAAATATCATCTGGTGGTAGTAATTTTAGGGGGGGTAGCACATCAATCATGTAACTTAAATGTTAGACAACAGATTTCTATCCCTGTTTTTATTCACAATTCTAATTATGAATTAAAATTTATTTTACCGGCACTGGCACGTATGCACAGGGAGGGAGGGGGAGTAGACAGTCCATGGGTAAATAATTCATTTACCTACAACATTATACCCAAATCGGCCGAGAAGTTATTGCTTCTCGAACTGAAATGGCAGGTAGTGGATAATGAGCGTACGTGCTGGAATAAAATTAGGTTTTTAGATTCTTTTAGTTTTTTTCCCCAAATCCTTAAGTCAACTAATTCAAGTGCAGAAAAGCGACAATTTTGATAGCTTTCCCTTGCTTAAACAGCACTTTCCAGACAGTGAAATGTATGACTTATTAACGAGCAAAGGTGTATATGCATATGATTATTACTGTTCTGGCGCTCGCTTAAGCGAGGAGAAACTACCTCCAATTGAAGCTTTTCACAATTCACTTACTAACAGTGAATGCACAGCCGAGGAGTATGAGTTTGCCAAGAAGGTGTGGGCTAAGGGGGATTTTAAGAATGGGTGGGATTATTGTAGACTGTACTTGGCCAGTGACGTTCTAACTCTGTTGGATATAGTCTGTAAGAATACAGACCAGATCTATTCAGAGTTCGGGTTAGATATAGGCTGTTATTTTTCCACACCCCATTTAGTAATGGATTTAATTTTAAAAATTAGTAGGGAGGGAATGGGCCTAATCACAGATGTAGATCAACACCTTTTTGTAGAGCGTTCAATGAGGGGAGGGTATGTTTTTCACGGGGACCGTGTCTTATCAACCGATCCGAGCGGACAAAGCACCGGTGTAAAGTCAAATGCAGTGTTCTTGGACATGAACTCGTTATACCCCTCAGCAATGTCCCACTACTCTTTGCCGTGTGGGAACTATCAATGGCTTGAGAATCCTTGTGAGTTCCCCGACAGTAACACCGTCGAGGACAACGGGCCACAAGGATGGTTCTTTGAAATTGATGGTCACATTCCGCTGGCCCTTCACGACTCAGTCAAAGATTTTGTTTTTCCCTGTATCAATCGCCCGGTGAGCAGGGACTCGCTGAGCCCCTAGAATCGATCATTGGTTGAGGATATGGGGATGCATTGGACTCCCTCTAAACAGAAACTGATTGCTGATTTGGACCCTAAGGAGAATATCGTTGTTCACCACGTGCTTTTGCACTGGATGGTGAACAATGGCTTCAAAATCACCAAAATACATAGGGTCCTTCAGTTAAATCAGAAACCTTATTTGAAAACGTTTATCGATACTTTTGTCGATAAACGTTCTAGGGCAAATTCAAAGGTAGAGAAGGAATTGTACAAGCTCATTCTAAATTCAGCGTTTGGCAAAATGTGTGAAAGCGTACGTAACAGATCTCGCTGCGACGTCATGACTGACCCTCCAGAGTGTGAACGAATGAGTGCCCACACTAATTTCACATTATTCACGAGCATAGGGGTCAGCGTGGCTCTTCTACACAGGAATAAGCGAAACTTAGCACTGAACAAGAATATAGCAGGCTGTAGTTCAGTATTAGAAATTTCAAAAAAACTCATGTTGTCGTTCTATTACAATGTGTGCAAGGTGCAATGGCCACGGGAGAGGGAGGTTCAAGTTTACTATGGGGATACAGATTCTCTGCTGTTAAAGGTAAAAACTGAAGATTTATTGGGTGATTTGCAAAATGGGGTGCACATCAGCTCGCGGATGGATTTCACCAACTGGAATCCATCACTCTACCCTGAGCTGCTGAAACGTCAAGCCCCCAACCAACTATTAAAATGAAAATCAGAGACGGGGAGTGATTTGATATCAAGGGGGGTATTCCCGGGCCCCAAAGTCTATTGCGTGAAAACTCAGATTTGGGATGAAAAGAAGACATGTAAAGGGGTGCCTACACACTTTTTAAAGAGCAATTTCAACAAGAGCTTGTACAGAGACTGTATAGAAAGTAGCCTAGTGCCAAGAGCACAAGTGCTTGCAATTCGCTCTCTACAGTATAGAAATTATACTGTGAGAGTGGAAAAGAATGCAATGTCATGTATATCTGACAAGGTCTATGTGCTCGAGAATGGTGTGAGTGTCCTGCCTCATGGCCACTATCGTATTTCAGATCGAGTTGAATGCGTAGACTATCGTAATCAACTTGGTCTGGATAAACTAATCTAACCACCACCACTCAACCTTTCATCTAACTAACCCAAGCACTAACCTATCCACTAACCCGTAGCAGTGACGACCACTATTGTTCCCTCGCGGCTCCCGGGGGGGGGGGGCCCCTTCCCACGGCCATCTCCCGGGGGGTGGGGGGACACCAATCACTGTAATGTTCAACTGTGCTAGTTCCAAGTGTCTTTTGTTGTTTTCAAGTGTTGTATAGAAAAGTGTTGTACAAAAAGTGTTGTATAGAAAAGTGTTATACAAAAGTGCTGTAGATGGACAAAAGTGTTGTATAGAAGTGTTGTAGAGAAAAGTGTTGTACAAAAAGTGTTATCATTGTTCATGTTGAACAAATAGAGTTTTCATGTTGACCAAGTGTTATCATATTTGTTGTAATAAATGTTGTCATGGAATATTGTTTTTGCTGTTCTTGAATAGTACCGGCTGCGACAGATTTTGCAGCCTCTACACTATATGACTGGGGCTCTGGCAAGGATTTTAAAAAAAGTGCTACGGAAAATCTTAGGTCTAGTGTACGAACCCTTGGCGAGAAATTAAAACAGAATGGTAAAGGTTTAAAAAGTTCAAGAAACAGTGCATACTCATCAGTCTATACTCATGACGGACACGTAAGACATACATTTTGTCAAAGAAAAGAAAACCAACACTTAGTGTAACCAGAAATCCCAGGAAGAAAATTGTCAGATCGAAACTTGATTTCTTCTCTTAAGATGTCCTACCTACCACATAAGGATTCTCAACCTTCAATCACCGCCTCATTGAATCTAATCGATGCCGAAAATGTTGATGTCAGTGTCAAGCATGGACACTATTAACAAGTCTATCCGCTGCACCCACTCTTCAACAATATCAACTTTCAAATTTAGTCCAATAAGGACTAATTTGTGGACTTACCGTTGAAATTACTATATTCACACATGAAAGTCCGGATATTCAATAATAACATGCCAGTTTAAGCCGATGGGATATCCTATGAGAATTGTATACTACATAATTTATTTCGTCAAATTAGCGTCTACATCAATGGCACGTTGGTGAGCACAAGCAACAATCTCTCAAACTATGCTAGCTATATCCAATTCATGCTGATGACACCCAAGTCATACAAGGAATTGAGAGGTGCCCTCAATGGATATGAATATATTACTAATATTAATAGTACAGCTGCGCTTAAAAATGCTACAACTAGTGAATTACATCTAGTTGGAAAAATATATCATGAAATATTTAATATACCCCAATGGCTGCCGCCCAATGTTAAAGTGGATATAAAATTGACACTTGCACCATCCAATTTCATATTGAGAAAGGAACTTGCCGCAAACCCCGATGTAAGTCTCTCCCTGACCTCAGTAATACTTCATGTACGCAAACAGCAGGTTATGAGTTCTGTTGCTTTGGCCGTGGAAAAACTGAGAGCCAATGGAAATAATATTAAACTACTTGTTCCTCATACAATCACCAATCAACGTCATATTGCCATGGGGTCACGCACCTTCACCGATTCATCCTTTATCAATGGCGAAATCCCCTCGAAATTGGCTTTGGCATTTGTAAAGAGTGCCAGTGCAATAGGATCATGGACTGAATGCCCACATAAGTTCGAGATGTTTGGACTTTCATCTCTTGTTTGCAAAGTAAATGGTATCCCACTCTACAATCTATCATTCGATAAATCCTATAGAACATTGTACGAGTTGACCATACAAGCCCTAGATCATGATTCGCAACTATTCAAAAATGGTAAAACCGAAGATATGTTTGCTAAAACACATGGTATCATTGTATTGGATTTGTCTGGCACACAGGATATGAGTATAGTACTTACGGGGACTGTGCATTTAGAGTGTACATTTGCCAACCCATTGGATGAGAGTATTGCCCTAATCTCACCAAATCAATATGAAACCTATTGGGAAATCACTCCCGAAGGCAGTGTTCTACTAGACTTGGCGCCATGAACACCAGTCAAATAATCAGTGTATTTAATATGGATCCCTACATGTCTCAGTACAAATCCTATTGTCTACCCTCAGACTATCTTGGGAAAATTCAAAGCGCGAACAATACCTTGATTATTGTTAATAGCAGTCCGTCGACTGTGCTGACGTGTCATTGGCTGTGCATCTATCAAACAACGAAGAATATTGAATTTTTCGATCCTCTTGGCCTACCCCATACATTCTACACACCTCACGTCAGCGAATATAGTGAAATCGGTAGGGAAATGATTATTCAAAATCGGATGAGGTTTTAATATCTAACGACTAAAAGCCGTGGCGTCAATATACTCCTAGATTGTATGTTCAGATCCATATGCTATACTTACAAGCAGTTTCTCCATATTTATGTTGATAACCAATTTCTAAACGATTTCCTAGTCGAAAATCTACTTGAATGCTTCTTTAATATTGATTTTAGTGACCTCAGAGAAAAGTGCTTAAAAAATGTTTGTGAATTTGTTTATTAATAAATTGTATATATATACAACAATGTCTTTAAATCTTCACTTTTAGATTTCTTCATCGGTGTATAGGCAACTGTCGTGAACCACTAATGCTGGTAAATCATTTGGATTCACTGTATATTGATCTTGATTGACTGCAATGTCAGGGTCACATTTTCTGAAGTACAATGTAACTTCACTCTTGTCATATCCTTTTGTATAGTCAATGATGCTATTTGTATTCATATTATGAAATTCAAGAATTTCAATATGTCTATTTGAAGCAATATCACATACAGTGTTTTCAAGTGGTGAATCAGATTTAGTGACGGCCAAATAAAAATCGATTGATTTATATTCATAGTAGGCAGAGTCGTCACAGCGATACCGTAGAAACCAGATTGTCTTGCTAGCCCAGCATTTGAATTTTAGACCGGAGTCCTCCTCACAGAATAATATAAATCCACGACGATACAAATCTCGTAGGAATAAAATAAAATGACGTGTAGGATTCTTTCCAATCATAGCGGGGTAAGTATTCTCCCACTGATCACATTTATCATTGTGTCAATTGGAGCATAGGTGCCCACTAGTGTGAGAGTCACACACTTCCTCAAGACATGAATTACATCCTTTAATTTGTAGTGCATAGCCTCTATGTAATTTGCAAGGATTACATAATTTACACTTTTCACTATAGTCATCAATAATTGTACAATTCTCACATTGAGTCCAACTGCCAAGAGTGTACTTGCACAATGGGCATATATAGAACATTTTTTTTCCAATGTCACTTGACTCTCTCAAAGTTAAAACGAAACTGATCGTCTTCGCTCGATAAATTCAAAGTATAGGAAAGGGGAGATGAGTAGCTCTGTGACGTAACCTCTTTCAAATGGTGGGGGGAGCCATCTACATTGGCAATGAAAGTATATCCACGATATCATTCTGACGTGTCGTGATCAAGATATCAATTAATTGAGCATAAGCATTTGAGTCACATTTTAAAAGTTTCATACAATAGTCCCATGGGGATTATTCCAAATGGCGAGAAAATCATCATCCAAAATCAAATGTTTTTCCATAAACACTAGATTTGATCTAATTCTCTCTTTCTCAAATTTATTCATTTTTCAATCCTTTCACTCTGACTGCCAACTCTAGACTGACCTGAAAAGAAAGTTGGCTCGGGAACAACAACATTGACCTTGACATTCGCTGAGAGCGTGTCCAAAACAATAACAATAACATTGAACCCATTAAGCACGTGTTCTCTCTGTGACTCTATCACTTGCCCAAAACAACAACAACAACATTGACCCCATTAACCACGTGTTCTCTCTAATGACTCTGTACAAAACAACAACAACATTGACCTTGACATTTTGCCTCGGAAATAATAACAAATACTATTTCTGGATCATAACATTTGCATCGAGCGTGCACTTACAACAAGAACAACAACATTGACCCCATTAACCACGTGTTCTCTCTAATGACTCTGTACAAAACAACAACACCAACATTGACCTTGGCATTCGTTGAGAGCGTGCCAAAAACACACCTGGAGAAAGAGACCATGAAGAAAGAGGTCATTGACCCTGTCCTCATTAAACTATGTAAAAAAAGTTGTAGGTGGCCGCAGGGGTGGGCAACGGGAGTAATAGGGTCATCTCTACTGCTAGACCCTTTTAATAGTCGAAAGCTACGGGCACAACTTACAACCCTTGCCCCGAGGGTTGTGGGGGAGTGTCCTCTTCAAAAACGAATTTTCTATCTGGAAATTAGCTACGCAGAACAAAATGGCTATCTCAAAATTATGATTGTATGTGTTTGGGGGAATGATGGGCGTCGGGGAAGGGGGGGGGGGAGGTAGTTGCCCTCCAATTACTTTCGACTATTAAAATGGGGACTAGCCCTTCGAATTTCAAATCGACTGAGCCGTTTTTGAAGTTTCTACGACAACACCTTCTATAAAAACCTTATATGCTCCCAGGGCATACCTTAAAATCCTTGTCCCGTGGGTTGTGGGGGAATGTCCTCCTCAAAAAGATATTTTCTATCTGGAAATCAACTACGCTGAACAAAATGGCTATCTCAAAATTTTGATTGGATGGGTTTGGGGGAATGATGGGCGTGGGGGGGATGCTAGTTGCCCTCCAATCACTTTCTAACATTAAAAAGGGCACTTTTTACAGTTTCTTCAACAACTCCTTCGATACGAAGTGTCGGAGTTTGGTGAATAAAAAAACACTACATTGTGCCCACATCCTTCTTTACACTGAACAAAATGGCTATCTAAAAATTTTGATTGGATGTGTATGGGGAAAAGGTTGGCGAGAGAGGGGGGGCTTGTTGCCCACAAACCATTTTTGACTATCAAAAAGGGCACTAGACAATTGAATTTCAAATCGAATGAGCCTTTTTCAAGTTTCTACGACAAAAATTTCAATAAAAACTCGTGTGCTCACAGGGAATAACTTATAACCATTGCCCTGAAGACTGTGGGGGGAGTGCCCTGCTCAAAGGTATAATTTCCTGAACTTTAACTGCTTGGAACAAATTGGCTACCTGAAAATTTTGATTGGATGTGTTTGGGGAAATGGTGGTGGTGGAAGGGGTGCTAGTTGCCTTCCAATTACTGTCGACTATTAAAAAGGGCACTAGCCATTTCAATTTCTAATCGAATGAGCCTTCTTTGAAGTTTTTACGACAACGCATTCTATGAAAACTTCATATGCCCCACGGCATAACTTACAAACCTTATCCTGAGGGCTGTGAGGGGGTTCTCATCCTCAAAGACCTAATTTACAGAGCTTAAAACTACGTTGAATAAAATGGCCATCTCAAAATTTTGATTGGATGTATGGGGAAAAGGCGGGCGTGAGAGGGGGGTTAGGTGCAATTCAATACCTTTCGACTTTTAAAAAGGGCACTAGCCCTTGAATTTCCAATCGAATGAGCCTTTTTCAAAGTTTATACGACAACGCCTTCTATAAAAACCTTACATGCCCCCAGGGCATAACTTGCAACCCTTGCCCCAAGGGTTGTGGGGGAGTATCCTACTCAAAACCATATTTTCTATCTAGAAATCCACGACGCTGAACTAATTGACTATCTCCATATTTTGCTTGGATGTGTTTGGGGAATACTGAGCGCGAGGGGGGATATTTACCCACCAATCACTTTTGACTCTTAATAAGGCCAATAGTCATTTGAATTTCTAATCAAATGAGCCTATTTTGAAGCTTCTGCGACTAAACCATCTATAAAAGAATTATATGCCCCCAGGGAATAACTTAAAACCCTTGCCCAGAGAGTTGTGGGGGAGTGTCCTCCTCAAAAAGATATTTTCTATCTTGGAATCAACTGCGCTGAACAAAATGGTTATCTCAAAATTTTTATTGGATGTGTTGTGGGGAATGATGGGCGTGGGGGGGGGGGCTAGTTGCCCACCAATCACTTTCAACTGCTAAAAAGGGCACCAGCCACTTCAATTTCCAATCGAATGAGTCATTTTCGAAGTTTCTACGGCAACTCCTTCGATACGAAATGCCCAGGTATGGAGAAGAAAAAGAAATAAATATAATACATTTTTCCCACATTGTTCTTTACTTAGGCAGCGCTCTCGCGCTGCCTATGATGCTTACTAGATATGTAGTCGGCTGCAAGCGGTAGTCGCAAAGACCTGGACGAATAGCTCTCACGCCTTGGGTAGCAAACGTAGCTAATCACCACCAAAAAATAACCAAGATAAATGTGGAGCTCAGCAACGGTAAGAATAAGCTCATAGCCATTTTTCTCATAGCGTAGCAATTAGAATCGCGAACTCTCATCACCAGGATTTAAAAAGTTATCAATGCTTCAAAACAGTCAACAGCTTCTACCTCCTCGTTTAGATTTGAGAGCACTCTGTACTCACCTGCATAAAGGGGTACATTTTCTCCAATAGGATTGTCCACGCTTACTTTCCATAGACTCGCTATGAAAAGCACTTTAGTTTTTTTGACAAAACTGCCTGCTTACCCATAGTGTAAAATTGTCGCTTCTAGCCGTGTAACAGCTACCTTTTGGCTTGGCTGATATATTAGCAGCTGGTTTCTAATTAGAACAAGTTCTAATCCTTTTTAATGAAGGTGGTAACTCTTCGTCATTCGAATTGGTTTCAGTAACAGGCACTCCGTTGAATACTTAAGACAAATTTCTGCCAAAGAAAATATCTACCACTGCAGATGGGACCCACGTTGGGTCTCAACCGTCCTCTTCCTCACTTATAAGATCTACATCAGATTCTCCATAATTGATACCAGCTTTCTCATCAAATATGATTTTAATGGGTTTCTCGTCAGTCAACTTACTTTGCATCTGGGTAAGAAAATTTACTTTAGTATTATAATTTTTTCTTCATTTTTTTACGTTTGATAACAGACGGACAAAGTTTTACAGCAAGTACATTATGAAAAGGATCATCATCAATCTAAATCAAAGCGATAATATCCACTTTCATAGTTAGGTACCTCTCCAAATGTATTAATATTAGTAGAGCACTGTCCTCGGACATAGACAGGGGTGATTCTGCATTAGGAGCGAATTTGGCCAGTGTCTTTATGCGTTGAAAATGATGATGGCCAGAAAACCTGAACTAAATGCTTTTAAAACATAAAAAAACAGCCAGCGTATAGGAAATAGGCCAGATAATTCTGGAGAAAAATCCCCGCAGCTCAAAAACTTCCAGTGCCTGCGAGAGGGTTACTGAGAAAGCAACAGCCATTTCTAATGATAGAGGTTTCACTCAATGGGCTCTTGAAGCATTAGAAATAAAAAAACATATATTTGTAGGTTTATTAATTAATAGAAATACTGGGAATATAAATATTTATCCTATTTGATTTATTAAAAAAAATTAGCCAATATTTGAAAATAACGTATTGCAAGATGTCCCAGAGGTTCGTTCAAATAACAAATCTAAGTGAATAGCAGCATCAAAAGCTTTGCATAAAACTATATTGCTATAACTTATTCCTAGTTCATTTGCTATTTTAAAATGTTTAATCCAGTTAATTTTGTGAGGTGGTTTCACGAAGGTATTTTCAAATTAGAAATGTTAAGTAATTGTATATTATATGTTTTAGGTTAATCTATTTTAGTTTTTTTTTACGCTGAAGACGCCTTGTTACACAGTGGTAAAATATTCATTTTTATGTGTTTTTTTCTTCGTTTGATTTACTGGCCATAGAACACGTTGTCGTCTTTATATTTATTTCTTTGTGTTTTCTGTCATGGCTGGCCAGTTCTGCTTAAGATATCTTATTAAATAATAACATTTATTTATTAACAAAATTGCTCAACAAAGAGCCAAAATGAACCAAAACGAAAAAGTTCACATCAATTTTTTTTCCAAATAGACTTCCTTTTGAAACAAGATTCACAAGAAATGCATGTGAAGAAATTGATTGTGAAGGCTGGTAAAATACCAGCCTTTAGTTAATTTAGTTAAAAAGAAACTGCGGTACTTTGAACGTCTTTTGGAAGATGTTAAAAGTAGGAAAAACACAAAAAAACTTTTCTTTTGCAGAAAAATGCTGTAAAATCTTCCAAAATTAGTCATTTGGTTATGAAGGCTGGTAAAAACCTTACTATTGACGAAAATCTAATCCTCCCTTCCGCAGCAAAAATAATTTCTGTATGTTTGGAGAGAAAGAGGCAAAGCGAAGTAAAACAATTCCATTGTCAAACAAAACCGTTTCAAGCAGAATTAGTGATATGGTGTATCATAGGCAGGGCTTGCGCTGCCTAAGTAAAGAACGATGTTGGCGCAATGTATTATTTTTTTCAGGTTTTGACCAGGGCATTTCTAATCGAAGGAGTTGTTGTAGAAACTTCGAAAAGGACTCATTTGATTGGAATGGCTAGTGCCCTTTTAAATCGTCAAAAGCGACTGGAAGACAACTACCACCCCTTCCACACCCACCATTTCCCCAAACACAACCAATCAAAATTTTGAGATAGCCATTTTGTTGAGCGTAGTTAATTTCCACATAGAAATTATGTTTTTCAGGAGGACACTCCCCTCACAGCAAGGGTTGTTAGTTTTGCCTTGGGGGTATATAAGGTTTTTATAGAAAGCTTTGTCGTAGAAACTTCAAAAAGGGCTAATTCGATTGGAAATTCAAAGAGCTACTGCCCTTTTAATAGTCGAAAGTGATGGAAGGGCAACTAGCCCACCTTTCACGCCCACCTTTTCCCCAAACACATCCAATCAAAATTTTTAGATATTGAATTTGTTCAACGAATTTGTAATTTCTGGAAATTAAGTCTTTGTGAATGACCCCCCCCCACAACCTTCAGGGCAAGGGTTGTATGTTATACCCTGTGAGCATATAAGCTCTTTTATAAAAAGTGTTGTCGTAGAAACGTCCATGCCCGCCCCGTCCATGCCTACCATTTATCCAAACACCTAAAATCAAAATTATAAGATGACCTTTTTGTTCAATATAGTTGAAAGGTCCAGAAATTATAACTTTGAGGATGATACTCCCCCACAGTCCTCAGGGCAATGGTTGTAATTTATGTCCTGGGGTAATATAAGGTTTTATTGAAAGCTATGTCGTAGAAAATTGAAAAAGTGCTCATTCGATTGGAAATTCACAGGGCTAGTGACCTTTTTAATATTCGAAATTGATTTTAAGGCAAGTAACACACCTTCCATATCCACCGTTAATCCAAGCACAGCCAATCAAAATTGTGAGAGTTTTTTTGTTAAATACAGCTGAAAGGTCAGGGCATTATATCTTGAAGGATTCTGATCCCCCCACAGCACTCATGGCACGGGTTGTAAGTTATGCCCTGGGGGCATTTGAGGTTTTTATTGAAAACTCCATCGTAGAAACTTGAAAAAAGGGTCATTTGATTGGAAATTCAAACGGCTAGTGCCCTTTTATATAGTCGAAAGTAATTGGAGGGCAACTAACCCCTCTTTCACTCCCACCTTTTCCTCAAACACATCCAATCAAAATTTTTAGATAGCCATTTTGTTCAAAGTAGTTAAAAACTTTGGAAATTAAGTATTTAAGGATGATAACCCCCTCCACCCGACAGCACTCAGGGCAATGATGGTAAGTTATGCCCTGGGGGCATATAGTTTTTCTTATAGAAATTGTTGTCGCAGCAACTTTGAAAAGGCTCATTTCATTGGAAATTGAAAGGGCTGGTGCCCTTATTAATAGTCAAAAGCAATTGAAAGGCAACTACCACCCCTTCGATACTCACCATTTATTCAAACACATCCAATCAAAATTATGAGATATCCTTTTTGATCAAAGGAGCTGAAAAGTTCAGGAATTAAATGTTCAAGGATGACACACACCCTAGAGCGCTCAGGGCACAGATGGTAAATTATGACCTGGGGGCATATAAGGTTTTTATTGAAAAATTTGTTTTTAAAACTTGAAGAAAGGGCTCATTCGATTGGAAATTGAAACGGCAAGTACCCTTTTTAATAGTCAAAAGTGATTGGAGGGAAACTAACCCCCTCGCACTCCTACCTTTTCCTCAAACACATCCAATCAAAATTTGTAGACTGCCATTTTCTTCACCCTAGTTGACAGATTTCGAACTTAGGTCTTTAAGGATGAACCCCGCCCCCCACAACACACGGTGCAAGGGTTATAAGTTATTCCCTGGGGGCATATAAGGTTTTTAAAGAAATCATTGTCGCGAAAACTTCAAAAATGGCTAATTCAATTGGAAATTGAAATAGCGGTTGCCCTTTTTAATAATTGAAAATGATTGGAGGGCAACTAACCCCCTCTCACGCTCACTGTTTTCCCACACACAATCAAACACATGCAATAAAAATTTTGAGATAGCCATTTTTTTCAACTTAGTTGATAGTTCCAGAAATTATGTCTTTGAGGTTGACAGCCCCCAAAGCCCTCAGGGCAACTGTTGTCAGTTATGCCCTGGGGGCATATAATATTTTTATAGAAAGCACTGTTGTAGAAACTTCAAAAAGGGCTCATTCGATCGAAAGGGCTAGTGCCCTTCTTAATAGTCGAAAGTGATTGAAGGGTAACTAACCCCCCTCTCACGCCCATGGTTTCCCCAAACACATCCATTCAATTTTGAGATATCCATTTTGTTCAACGTAGTTGAAAATTCTGGAAATTAGGCCATTGAGGATGATAACCCCCTTAGAGGCCTCAGGACAAGGGTTTTAATTTATGCCCTGGGAGCAAAAAAGGTTTTTATGGAAAGCGTTGTTGAAGAAAATTTAAAATGGGCTCATTCAATTGGACATTGAAATAGCTAGTGACTTTTTCAGAAGTCGAATGTGATGAGGGCAACTAACCCCCCCTTTCAATCTCACCTTTTCTCCAATATCTCCAATCAAAATTTTAGATAACCAGTTTGTTCAATGTCGTTGAGCTTTGGGAATAACGTTTTTACGGATGATACCCCCCCCCACAGCACGCCGGTCAAGGGCTGTAAGCTATTCTCTGGGGATATATAAGGTTTTTATAGAAATCATTGTCGCAGAAACTTGAAAAAGGGTTCATTCGATTGGAAATTGAAATGGCTGGGGCCCTTTTTAAGTCAAAAATGATTGGAGGGCAACTAAACCCCTCTCACGTTCACTATTTCCCCAAACACATACAATCAAAATTTTGATATAGCCATTTTTTCAACGTAGTTGATAGTTCTGGAAATTATGTCTTTGAGAATAACAATCCCTCCACAGCCCTCAGGGTAAGGGGTAAGTTATGCCCTGGGGGCATATAAGGTTTTTATAAAGAGAGAGAAGGATTTATTGAAAAAAAAAAAAATATCAACAAAAAATTATTGCTGCCTCCCCTAAAAAGCAAAGCTTGTCCGTGGGGGAGTATAGACACCGACGTTGTATAAACTTAAAGAGGGCTCATTTGATAATACATGGAAACGGCTAGTGGCGTTACTAGTTGTCGAAAGTGATCTAATGGCAAATAACCCCCCTCTAGCGCACCCCCTTTCCCACCTCCCTCCACTACCAGTTTTGAGTTAGCCATTTTGTTCAAAGCAGTTTAAAATTCTGCAAATTATGTATTTGAGGATGACCCCCCCCCCCCCCGAGCAAAGGTTGTAAGTTATGCCCTGGTGGCATTTAAGGTTTGTATAGATAGCACTGTCGCAGAAATTCAATTCAATTACAAATTGAGATGCTAGTCCTCGTTTTAATAGTTGAAAGTGATTGGAGGGTAACTAACCCCCCTCTCACACTCACCAATTCCCCAAACACATTCAATCAAAATTTCAAGATAGCCATTTTGTTAAAGGTAGTTGAAAGTTATGGAAATTATGTCTTTGAGGATAACACCCCCTCCCCCCCCCAAACCTTCAGGGCTAAGGTTGTAATTTATGCCCTGGGGGCATAGAATTTTTTTATAGAAAGCGGTGTTGTAAAAATTAAAAAAAGGAAACGTTCAATAGGAAATTGAAAGGGCTATTGCCCCTTAAACATCATATGTAAGGGGAGGTTGCTTAACTTCAAGAGAAACTCAGTCGTTCTCCCTGAAAAAGACAATGTCATTGTAAAACGAACATAAATTAATCAAAAGCCTTTTTTCGAAAAATAAGTTTAAAAAAAAGTAAATAACACCATTAAACCAAAAATTCTTTTGACTGTTTTCAATTATTTAGCTTTAAGAGATAAAAAAATTAACTGGGATTTTAAGGAACTAATATCAGCGTACGTATATTAAACGGACAATGCACATTTTTTTCAGTAAATTCTTTTGAATTTTTTTCAGTAAAATAAAAATTATATTCTGGCTTTTAGAAAGCATATGGCTTAGAATCCTAGTCAGATTAATTTCTGTCCGTTTTTAGTTTGATTTATTTTAATTTCTGTTTGTTTTGAGTTTTATTTATTTATTGAAACTAATTTGTGGTAGTTGTATTCTTGGTAAATTATTTGATTCTATTTTTGTTCATTTTTGGTTTAATGGAGTTCTTTACTTTTTTTTTGAAAAACTTACTTTGTGCAAAAAGGTTTTTTTATTAATGACACAAAAGAACAACATGTGGGAGCAATTCGAGGTAGTTCTTGATAAGTTAAGGCTTTAAGCTTTGTTTAAGATTTAATATTTTATTTTATTATTTTCATTATTTTTGGTTGCTTGAAAATCCTAATTATTATGCATATCAGTTTTGTACAATTTAAGCATGTATTTACCTCTAGGTTATAAATTTAAGAGTATATTGTTCGGAAAATTTTATTTCTACCGATTGCTAAATTGTATAAAATAAAAGATTCACTTTTGAAAAAAACAACACAAAAAAACGCGGAAAACTATACAAAAGTCAAAATCGCTAAATTAAATTGTAGAATTAGACCAATTAGCAGAGCTTTAATTATTAATCAGGTTTTCTTTTTTTAATAAAAATCAATTTTGTTTCAAAGGTTTTGTTGTACAACAATCGTGCAAAACTCCTGCAAGCACTGTTTAATTCCAGTGACGTGGTTAAAAATCACAAAAGTTTTTCCACACACATCACATATGAAGCGTCTCTCCCCTGCAAGGTCTTTCATATGTATTGAAACTGCAAACTTGCGAAAAACACTTCTCACACGAAAAACATAACTATCTACTCACTCATATGCCCAGTTTGGTGATTGTTCAAATTTTCTGCCCAAGAAAAGGTTTGGTCACGTATATAACATTTATACAGTTTCTTACCGTTTACAGTTTCTTACAGTTTTGTGATGATTGAGAAAAGGTTTGGTCACAAACATCAAACTTGAACGGTTTCTCACCCGTATGCACTCTTGCATGGGTGCTCAAGTTTGATGCTTGAGCAAATTTGTGGTCACAAACGTCACACTTAAACGGTTTTTCACCCGTATGCACTCTTTTATGGGTGTTTAAATTTTGTGCCTCAGAAAAGGTTTTATCACAAACGTCACACTTAAACAGTTTCTCACCCATATGCATTCTTTTATGGGTGTTCAAACTTGATGCTTGAGAAAAAGATTGCTCACAAACGTCATACTTAAACGGTTTCTCACCCGTATGCACTCTTTTATGGATGTTCAAAATTGATGATCGAGAAAAGGTTTTATCACAAATGTCACACTTAAACAGTTTTCCACCAGTATGCACTCTTTTATGAGTGTTCAAACTTGCTAAATGAGAAAAGGTTTGGTCACAAACACCACACCTATACGGTTTTTCACCCATTTGTACTCTTTCATGGGATTTCAAATGTGCTTCTTGCGCAAAGGTTTGATCATAAACATCAAACTTAAACGGCTTCTCACTCGTATGCACTGCTTTATGGGTGTATAAAGTTGATGCTTGAGAAAAGGTTTTATCACAAATATCACACTTAAACGGTTTTTCACCCGTATGCACTCTTTTATGGGCGTTTAAATTTTGTGCTAAAGAAAAGGTTTTATCACAAACATCACACTTAAACTGTTTCTCACCCATATGCACTCTTTTATGGGTGTTCAAATTTGATGCTCGAGAAAAGGTTTTATCACAAATATCACACTTAAACGGTTTCTCACCCGTATGCACACTTTTATGGGTTTTCAAATTTGATGGATGAGAAAAGGTTTTATCACAAATGTTACACTTAAACGGGTTTTCACCTGTATGCACTCTTATGTGCAGCTTGAAATTCTGTATTTCAGAAAAGGACTTGTCACATAACTCAGATATATATGTCTTTTTGTTTTTATTAATTCTTTGATGACTTTGAAATTGTCTTTCGTTTTTACTTTGAAGGTGACTTTTCAAACTTGTTTTCTTACATTCAAAACCTTTTCCATCAGATTCTGACGCACACGAAATTAAGAAAGTGTTTGGGGATGGATTCTTTGAAACAACCAGAGACGTATTTCCCTGTAAGTGAAGTCCAGACACGTGTGGTGAAGTGGGATCTAAAAGTTTAAAAATCTACAATGCAACGAAAGAGCGAAAATAAAACCTCAAAAGATCAAAAAGTATGCCTTGGTATGAATCAGACCATAAGTAAAGGAGAGGAAAAATTACAACAAATAAGAGGACTTATTATAACTAGAAGATATGTAACAAGAACAAGAAGAAGAAACTCAGGGTAATCTGGCCACACATAATGGCCCGCCATCAGTATTCGGGTTCTTTTGAATCGTTTAAAAAATATTCCTTTTTTACAAAGAGTCAGGCTGGAATAAATTACGAGCAGATTTAATTGCTGTGTTTTACTTTTTTTTATAGAGACTAATCACATATTTTAGCCTCAAAATTTCTATTGAACTATGAAAAATCAATACATTTTTTTAATTATCATTTCATTGGCTATAAGGGAATTGTTAAATATAACAATATTTAGGCTATCACTTATAATTAGTCATTGAAAACGAAACTTTTTAGACCTCATCATCGTGTATTTACATGCAGAAAACACGTTTGTTTGGTATAATTTAAAACGAACTCTGATTGTTCGTTTTGATTTTTTTTTCATCGTTTTTCACTTTGTATTAAAAGGATTCGTCTCTCTGAGGAAAGCGTGACTTTCATCTTTTTTTTTAAATCCAATGATTCTTCTAGCTAAATATTTCTTCTAGCTAAATATTTAAAACAACTCGTTCCTAAACAGACAAAAAACTTTTGACTTCATCTGTACAAAATGAATTCAGTACTTTTGTTTGAATCTAGTGTTTTCAGTAAATTAATATTCTACACTAAAAATTTCTGGTAGGCCGTTCAGATAATAACAGCCAATTTTCTGCTTCTTTCAAATTGACCTTGAAATCAAAATAATAGACCGACTTATTTCTTTATCTCTTAATTTGAAGAGAAATATACACTATATATATGGATTATAAAATTTATATAGAATTGTAGTTTTAAGGCTTATTATTAATCCTTTTGAAAATAATAAAACCTGTAAAACTACTTTCAAGTGAAAATTTAAAAAAGCTTATCAAAGACCACAAAAGCGGTTTGGCCAACACCTGCACATTGGAAAAATATGTGCATCATGAATTCTGAAAATTTTAAACTAATTCAGAAAGTGACATTTTGCATGGTAGATGAAATGTTGTATGGTACAATACTATAAACAAGGTGGTGCACCTGTGGGTAAAATTTATCTAAGGGTTCTTTTTTTCTTCTTTTATTCAACACCGGAGTATAATGAACCACATAGAGAACCATGAACTATAAATTTGTTATTGTCAATTGATCCATAGTTCCCATTTATTTAGCCTTGATTATTTTCATTATTTTGTTCTGTGGAACTAAATGAAAAAATTGACAACTAATTATATTTTGCTTTCTTGCGTAAGTTTTTGGTTGCTTAAAAATCCTAATTATGCATTTCGGTCTTGGACACTGTAAACATCTGTTTCTTTCAAGATTATCAATTTAAGAGGATTTTTTCGGAAAATTGTATTTCATCCACATTGGTCATTAACTTGCGGAAAAAAACACAAAAAAAAAACAAAGAAAACTTTATTAATGTCCAAAGTGCTAGTTTAAAAGTAAGAATTAGCCAAAGTGGAAGAGCTTTAATTCTTCATCAGGTTTTCTTTTTTTAATAAAAATCACTTTTGTTCCAAAGGTTTTTTTGTAGTCTATAAACTGACAGGTTTTTTCTAGAATAGGTTGTTAAATACTAAGGCAGAGTCGACTTAAATGAAAATATCCTTTTACGCAAATCACATTTAAATTGTATCTCGCCTGTGTACACTCTTTGAGTGCGTTCAAATAGTCAAGCCATGGCAAGCATTTCTTGCATAAATAACATTAGTAACACTCAAGAACATTTGTATGACTCAAGAAACTAAAATTGCTAAGGAAACAAAACACATAGAAAAATTGAATAAAACTAATTTGAAGCTCTAATTGGTTGTGAGAATAATAACCACAAATCACTGAGGATACAGCAATCGTCCAAAACTCCTATAACCACTGTTTAATACCGGTAAAATTGCTAAAAATCGCAAAAGTGTTTCTACACTCATCACATATAAAAGGTTTCTCACCTGCACGCAGTCTTCGATGTGTATTCAAAATGAAAAGTTTCTCATTAACATACTTCTCAGGTTTCTAAAATGAAAGGTTTCTCATCAATATGCATTCTTTGGTGGCGGTTCAAATTTGATGTTGTAGAAAAGGTTTTATCACAAACGTCACACTTAAACGGCTTCTCACCCGTGTGCAATCTTTGATGGGTGTTCAAACTTGCTGCATGAGAAAAAATTTGGTCACAAACGTCACACTTAAACGGTTTTTCACCCGTATGCACTCTTTTATGGGTGTTCAAATTTTGTGCTGTAAAAAAGGTTTTATCGCAAACATCACACTTAAACGGTTTTTCACCCATATGCACTCTTTTATGGGTGTTCAAATTTTGTGCTGTAGAAAACGTTTTTTCACAAATTTCACACTTAAACGGGTTCTCACCCGTATGCACTCTTATGTGCCGGTTCAAATTTGATGTTGTAGAAAAAGTCTTATCACACAATTCACATTTAAACGGATTCTCACCAGTTTGCACTCTTTGATTTGTGTTCAAATCTGCTGCTTAAGCAAAAGTTTTATCACAAACATCACACTTAAACGGCTTTTCGCACATACTCACTATTTTATGTGGGTTCAATTTTGATGCTCTAACAAAGATTTTTTAGTAAACATCAAACTTAATAGGGTTCTCACCCGTGTGCATTCCGTGGTATCTTTTCAAAAGTGCTTCTGCATAAAAAATTTGCTCAGAAACGTCGCACTTAAACGTTTTTTCACACTTATGCATTCTGTTGTGGGTGTTCAAGCCTGATGCTTACGACAAAGTCTGATCACAAACGTCACACTTAAATGGTTTTTCACACGTATGCACTCTTTTATGGGCGTTAAAATGTTGTGCTTTAGAAAAGATTCTATCAAAAAGGTCACAATTACACGTGTTCTTAACCGTATGCACTCTTTTATGGGTGTTCAAATTTGATGCATGAGAAAATGTTTTATCACAAACATCACACTTAAACGGGTTCTCACCCGTATGCACTCTTTTGTGCAGCTTCAAATTCTGTATTTGAGAAAAGGACTTGTCACATACCTCACATTTATATGTCTTTTTCTTTTTATTAATTATTTGATATCTTTTCAATTTTTTTTCCTCTTTACTTTGAAGGTGACTTTTCAAACCTGTTTTCTGATATTCAAAGCCTTTTCCTTCAGATTCTGATACACACGAAATTAAAAAACTGCTAGTGGATGGATTCCTTGAAACAACTAGTGACGTATTTCCCTGTAAGTGAAGTCCAGACACGTGTGGTGCAAAGTGACCTAAAAGTTTAAAAGTCTAGAGAGTTAACGAAATATCCCAAAAAATCAAAACTCTTAAAATCAAAACCAATACATATTTTTCAAAATGTTTTGAAAGTCTACAGAGTTAAAAAAAGAACAAAACAGTAAATCTTTCAATAGGTTACAAATAATTGTATCCTAAATAATTTTATTGTAATTGCAACAACAAATAACTTTATTTTCGATCCCTCTTCTCTTCCTCGTCGTTATATTAGCTATACGTGATTTCGAGATCACGTGATATCGTAATATTAGGCTTTTACAATTAAAATTAGTTATAATTAGATATTAAGCTTTTAAAATTGGTTATTCTAATACAACGAAAGAGCGAAAATGAAACCTTAAAAGATCAAGAAGTATACCTTCGGGTAAATCAAACCATAATTGAACAAGAGGCAATATTACGAATAATATCAGGATTATTGTAACAAGAAGAGATGTAAAAAGAAAAAGAAGAAAAAATTCAGGATAATCTGGTCGCAAATAGTGGCACCGCCATCAGCATTTGGGTACTTTTGAATCGTTTAAAAAAATTTCTTTTTTAAAAAAGAGTCAGGCTGGAGTAAATTGCGAGCAGATTTATTTGCTGTCCTTTACTTTTTTTATAGAGACCATGCACATATTTTAGGTTCAAAATTTCTATTGAACTGTGAACAATAAATACATTGTTTTAATGCACAGTTCATCGGCTATAAGCGAATTGTTAAATAAAACTATATTTAGGCTATCACTGATAACTGGTCACAGGTGACTGATAACTGGTGATTGAAAACGGAACTTTTAAGAGCTCATCATCCTGTATTTACATACTTGTTTGTTTGAACACGTTTGTTTGGTATAAATTAAAACGAACTCTGATTGTTCGTTTCGATTTTTTTTTCATCGTTTATCACTTTGTAGTAAAAGGATTCATCTGCCTGAGGAAAACATAACTTTCATCTTTTTTTTTAATCCAGAGAGATTCGCTATGTTCTTCTAGCTAAATATTTAAAACAACTCGTCCCTAAACAGACAAGAAACTTTTGACTTCATCTGCACAAAATGAATTCAGTACATTTTTTTGAATCTAGTGTTTTCAGTAAATTAATATTCTACACTAAAAATTTCTAGTAGGCAGTTCAGATAATAACAGCCAATTTTCTGCTTCTTTAAAATTCACCTTGAAATCAAAATAATAAGACAGACTTATTTCTTTATCTCTTAATTTGAAGAGAAATGTATACTATATATATGGACTATAAATTTCATATAGAGTTGTAGTTTTAAGGCTTATTACCAAGCTCTTTGAAAATAATTAAACCTGTCAAGCTACTTTGTGAAAATTTAAAAATGCTCATCAAAGACAACAAAAGTGTTTTGGCCAACACTGTCACATTGGAAAAAGATAAAACAAAAGTTCTATCTTAAGATTAAGTCTCTTTGTCCTTTTTTGGTCCAGTAAAATAATATCCAATACATTTCAATCAGCAAAAATACAATGTTTCAGATATACCTTCATTGTTAGAATATATAGGTTGCGATTCCTGGGTGTCGTATTACAATTTACATGGTCCTGAAAGGCAAGGTAAATTCAGCAAGGGAACATCTTCCAGTTTTGGTGACAAAAGATGGTTTGGAAAATGAAAGGGCTTCTCAAGATCACATGGTAAAGCGTCTTCAAACTCCAAACAAATTTTTAATTAAACAGAAATATAAAAATTTAACAGTAAAACTTACTAAACAAATGTGACTGCTTTTTCTTTTTAGTCAAGTGTAAAAATGTAAATATACAGGCATTATATGCATACATGAAATCAGATGTATAGGCTATTCAGGTTATAGCAAATACAACAGAATGCACAAAGAGACAAATTCATTAAACTATTTTTAGGGGCACTGAGTAAAACAAATAATACAAATACCATAAACATTATGTTTCTTAAAACCTTTTTCTGATACAATTTTAATGAATTCTGTCATGTGGGTATATAATGTGTAAACTGATAGAAATCACTAAAAGACAAATTATCAGCACCTTTAAAATTTCAAAATGCATTAACTAAGTTGAATCTAACCCTCCTAAATTTCAAAGATAGTAGGCTCATACATCTCGTCTATACTCATAATGCAAGCACTTAAAATAAGGAACAATTTTGATGCCTGTTTTTGTACTTTTTCAATAGGCTATTAAAAAGATTTTCTTGTTCTACTCAGATTTGCAGTGTTCAACCATTGGTTGCATCATTGTCTAATAAAGTATAGTAGCTTTGCACATTAAACCTTCTTTTGATAAAAAGCAAATTATGACTGGGTTTACATTATACAGCTTGTTATACTTAACTTGTTTACAAAACCTCAATTTATTATCAAAAATAATACCAATGTCCCTAATGGAATCAACAGAACATATTACAACATCACCAATAGAATATTGGTATGTTAATGCATTCACTAGATAATTCACTACATGGAATTTTCCTTGAGTAACAGTCATTGAATTTAAATTATACCAGTTAACAAATGCATTTAAATCATCCTGTAGAAGAGCCACATCATCTGGGGAAGATATGCCCCTGTGAAGCTTTACATCATCAGCAAACATGTTGATTTTACGATATTGAATTACCTGTGGCCAATCATTTACAAATATACAAAACAGAACTGGTCCTAAGCAATTATTCTGAGGGACTCAACTAAAAACACTGCACTAGTTAGATGAGGCTTTGCTAACCCTAATATTCTATGACCTGTGTGTTATATAATCTGTAATCCTAACCAGTGTTCTCAATCCAATCCAATACTTTTGGCATTCTTTCAACAGTAGATGTATTGATACCTTGTCAAATGACTTACAAAAATCAACATAAACACAATCAAACTTTTGACCTAAGTCAGCCATCATTTGAAAATCATTAATTACTTCCAATAGCCAAGTATTGCGAGACCTGTTATTCCTAAAACGTTGTTGTGCTATATGCCACAGGTTATAGGACTGAAGAACTTGAGGTCCAGTTTCTGAAGAAAACTAGCACAAGAGACTTTAAGCCAACAGCAATGGTGTAATTTTGTCAAAATTCAGGGGGGGGGAAGTTGGAGCCAAGTTTCTAAAACCAAATGAAAATGACAGTGAAAACTGAAAAAAGAGCCATATAGTAACAAAAAAGGTAAAGATTAGCCATTTTTGGAATTCGTGAAAATTCGTGAAAGATCTTGGAACGGCGTTAATAAAAATTATGAGAAGTATTATACTATCATCAACACTTGAATACGACACAGATTTAAGTCAGGAAAGTCCTAAAATACAAAAGATATAATGATTAATGGCTAATAATGACTCTTAACTACTACAAAAGCATAATCAATTTTAATCATATAACAAAGTTGAAAGCATGCCATCAACTGCTAATCAGCAGTCAAAGGCGTTATCATAATCAAAAGATTATCAATTTTAAGAAGAGGATGCAAAAATTAAAAACCGTCTTTTGATGGAACTCTTTTTAAAGTACAGTTTTTAATTTTATTTTGTAATAAACGTTCACGGTAAAAAAAAGAAAATACAGCTTTTAGCTTGTTCTGTTAGCTGTATTCTTATAATAAACTCTCCAAGCCAAAAATTATTAGGTTGGAAATTTTGGTTTATCTCCTATAGTGAAATCTTTATTTATTATTTTGTTGCTTAAAACACAACAAAGGGTAGGCTTATTATGTAGTAAATAAAAAAACAAGTTTTTCAATAGCTGATAAGAAGCAACAATAAAAGTAAAAATGAACAGAAATAATTCCGTATATAAAAAGGACTGTCCCCTCCTCAACGCCTCATTCTTTACACTAGTAGAGTTTAACGTTCCATTTTGCGTACATTATGTTCCTTGCCATGCTATTTGCATAGACCTATACACCTTTTCAAAGAGCACACGAGATTGTGTAATGCAACCAGACGGGTTTCTGATCCCACACCTATTTTTTGGACTATTGCCTTTAGTCAGGACTAGTTTGTTAGGAATGCGTCGCTCCTAATTAAAGAATAGGATGCTACACCCAGAATTGATTGATTGGCATATGGTGTTAAATCATTTACCAAAAAATAACTCTATTTGCGAAAAAGGGTATAGAATTTGCGAATTGGACTATATGAACGATCTTAATTGTTGATTGAATAATAGGGGTGTGAATAATCCTAATTAGTGATCGGATCGTATGAAGGTGGTAAAAAAAGGGTTAAGCTGATTAGCAGTTAAGGTAAAACCGAAAGGTTGTTAACTCATAGCTTATTATTTATAAATTTAGAATAGGATCAATGGCTATGAGAATGGTTAACGATGATAAAATGGCCCTGTGAGGTGACCTAGCTTCACTTCACCGATGTGTTCTGTATAATACACAAGTACCGTTTGAACAGTGTTGTCAAACGGTACTAATAACTAATAAATTAAACTGAATATTTGATGTATAATGATACTAATTGCTGAAAGATCATCAGTTCAAAATTTTACTGTAATTTTAATATTTATTGTCAATATAAAGCACAAAGAAAAACACTCGTAGTATAATTTATTTTCAGTAAATTACCAGTGACCTAGTAGGTACTAGCATTCTATAGTGATACGATACCCAAACTCTTGTTTTTAGCTACTTTTATTCGATTTGAACTTGATTTGTACATTCAGTTTAGGTTTAACTTACTTAAAAATTTATCCATTCGTTAAAATTGGAATATATTGTGTGTTTGTTCGCATTGATTGTTATTTAATTTCTGTTCGTTTTAAGTTTCATTTATACTTTAATAGCAAAATATTTGTTTTCGTTTTAAGCTTGATTTTCATATTCGATCTTATTTTTTCGATCTTTATTTTTTCATATTCGATCTTTCGGAAAAACTTATTTTTCGGAAAGTTTTTTTTTAATTAATTTTTGTTCGTTTTTGATTTCAAAAATTTTCTAGTTTTTAAGGCATGGGGGGGATGCATACTCTCCGATTATTCTTGACTTTAAAAAACGGAACTAGAACTTTCAATTTAAATCAAATGAGGCATTTTTCAAAGTCTATACGATTACCTCTTTGATAAAAACCTTATATATGAACAATAGACAGCTTATATAACTTGTGAACAGCGATTGACAACAATGAATGGATTGAAAAAGTAGCTCCAATAAGGGGGTTTAAACATTTTACTTGCTGACACAAAGGGATCAAGACTGTTTGGAATTGACCTTAATAGGAATTTGTGTGCCAAAGCAATTTTGCATCCATCATAGAGTATGTATTTTAACCTTATAATTGGATAATTATGATAGATACTATTATTAACAAAATGTCTATCTCAAAAATTTTGTCTGATGCATTTAGGACGTGGAGGAGGGAGAGGGGCTAGTTGCCCTTCAACCTCTTTCGACTCTTAAAAAGTGAACAAGAACTTTCAATTTTCAATCAAATGAACCCTCTCTAAAGTTTATACTAGACTCCCTTCAATAAGAAATAATATGAAGGATTCAGATAGTCCTTAAACTACAACCCTTGCCCTGAGGTCTTTGGGGTAGTTGCAATCCTCAAATAGCTAATTTCTAGAACTTAAAACTACGTTTAATAAAATGGCTGTCTTAAAATTTTGATTGGATGTGTGTCGGGAAATGGTGGGCGTGAGAAGGGGTTAGTTGCACTCAAATCACTTTCGACTATTACAAAGGGCTCTAGCCCTCGGAATTTCCAATTGAATGAGCCTTTTTTGAAGTTTCTACGACACCGCCTTCTATAAAAACCTTATATGCCCCCAGGGCATAACTTAAAACACTTGCCCTGATGGTTGTGGGGGATTGTCCTCCTCAAAATAATATTTTGTATCTAGAAATAAACTACGCTGAACAAAATGGTTATCTCAAAATTTTAATTGGATACGTTTGAGGGAATGATGGGCGTCAGAGGAGGGGCGGCAAATTGCTCTTAAATAACTTTCTTCTATTAAAAAGGGTCCAATCCCTTTAATTTCCAATCGAATAAGACTGTTTTTAAGTTGCTACAAAAGTACGTTCTATAAAAACGTAATATGCCCCCAGGGCATAACTTAAAACTCTTGCCCTGAGGGTTGAGGGGGAGTATCCTCCTCAAAAATATATTTTCTATCTGGAAACCAACTACGCCGAACAAAATGGCTATCTCAAAATTTTGATTGGATGTGTTTGGGGGAATGATGGGCGTGGGGGGGGGGGGGCTAGTTGCCCTCCAATCATTCTCGACTATTAAAAAGGGCACTAGTCCTTTAATTTCCAATCGAATGAACCTGTTTTGAAGTTTCTACGACAATGCCTTCTATAAAAACCTTATATACCCCCAGGGCATAACTATCAACTACGCTGAACAAAATGGCTATCTAAAAATTGTGATTGGATGTGTTTGGAGAAATGATGGGCGTGGGGGGAGGGGGCTAGTTACACTCAAATCACTTTCTACTATTAAAAAGGGCACTAGCTCTTTAATTTTCAATCGAATGAGCCTGTTTTGAAGTTTCTACGACAACGCCTTCTATAAAAACCTTATATGGCCCCAGGGCATAACTTAAAAACCCTTGCCCTGAGGGTTGTGGGGGAGTATTCTCCTCAAAAATACATTTTCTATCTGGAAATCACCTACGCTGAACAAAATAACTATTTCAAAATTTTGATTGGATGTGTTTGGGGAAATGATGGGCGTGGGAGGGGGGAGGGGGGGGTTAGTTGCACTCCAATCGCTCTCGACTATTAAAAAGGGCACTAGCCCTTTAATTTCCAATCGAATGAGCCTGTTTTGAAGTTTCTACGGCAACGCCTTCTATAAAAACCTTATATGCCCCCAGGGCATAACTTAAAATCCTCGCCACGAAGGTGGAGGGGGAGTGTCCTCCTCAAAAATATAGTGTCAATCTGGAAATCAACTAGGCTGAACAAAATGGGTATCTCAAAATTTTGATTGAATGTGTTTGAGAGAATGATGGGCGTGGGGGGGCTAGTTGCCCTCCAATCACTTTTGACTATTAACCAGGGCACTAGCTTTTTTGAATGTCTAATCGAAAGAGACTGTTTTGAAGTTTCTACGTCCACGCCTTCTATAGAAAACCTTAGATACCCCAAGGGTATAACTTAAAACCCTTGCCCTTAGGGTTGTGGGGGAGTGTCCTCCTCGAAAAAATATTTTCTATATGGAGATCAACAAAACTGAACAAAATGGCTATCTCAAAATTTTGATTGGATATGTTTGGGGAAATGATGGGCATGGGGGGGGGGGGGGCTAGTTGCCCTCCAATCATTTTCGACTATTAACCAGGGCACTAGCTTTTTTAAATTTCCAATCGAATGAGCCTTTTTTGAAGTTTCTACGACAACGCCTTCTTTAAAAATCTTATATGCCCCCAGGGCATAACTTAAAACCCTTACCCTGAGGGTTGTTGGGGAGTGTCCTCCTCAAAAATATATTTTTTATCTGGAAATCAACTACGCTGAACAAAATAGCTATCTCAAAATTTTCATTGGATATGTTTGGGGGAATGATGGGCGTGGGGGGGGCTAGTTGCTCTCCAATCATTTTCGACTATTAAAAAGGGCACTAAAACTCTCGATTTCCAATCGAATGGGCCCCCTTTGAAGTTTCTACGACTATCCCTTCCGTATGAAGTGCCTCTGGGAAGAAAATAATAATAATAATAATAAAACAAAGGAGCCGTTTGGCCTTTACTATAGGCAACGCTACAGCGTTGCCTCTTATAAATATACGTAACTTACGAATTAACTTACGCAACGAACTTCTATATTCATATTATAAATACGTATATAAGGGGGCTCGCACCCTGGTCAATACCTCGCTCTTTACGCTAGGTTGGAATTTTGTTCCAATTCTTTAAAAATGATCCCTTAATCACAAAGGCCATTAATTAGAATAAATATTTCTTTATGATAGTACTTAAAAATCTTTGGCTTAAAGAGCGAGGTATTGACTACGGGGCGAACCCAATCATTTAAGTAATAATTTTTGTTCATTTTAAGTTTTGATTATGCTCCTTACTTTCAGTACATCCAAATTCCCCAATTAAAGTTACCCCAGTAAAGTAACATCACCCAAGATTGTGAATCCAAAAATTCAAGTAACCTACAGATCAAACAAATATCAAGCGTTCAATTTAAAATACTGAAATAAACGTAGTTAATTAAACAAAAATCTTTCCCACAGAAAATATAATAAGTAAATCTGACTCCCCGTCTCCAGAGTTTCCAATAAATATTAGCTTGACCAAGTCTTATTCGACAGGTGACTAACAAAGTAGTTCGAATAATAAGAGCTCGAAAATACCAAACTGTCAAGAGAGTAAGATTTACAATACAAAAAAGCTCGAAAATACCAAACTGTCAAGAGAGTAAGATTTACAATACAAAAAAAGTAGTCACTCGAGATGCAAAATATATTTGCTTAAGCTAATTGCATTGTTCTGGAGACTAAGTTTAAAACTGGGTATCTTAATGCAATTAAATTGTATTATCCTTTACCAATTTTCAAAAAAATAAAATATAAGTCTTCTGAAAATTAAGCGACACCCTGCTGGTAAAATGTTATAATATATAAATTTGTTCGTTCAAAAAAATTCCAAAGTTATATCCTAAAATTAATAAATTAAGCGGGCCCCTGCTAGCAAAATATTGCAATGTAGAATTTTTAGTTGTTAGAAAAATTCCAGAGTGATATCTTAAAAGTCATAAACTTTAATTAAACCCAAGTAGCCCATTGGTGCATGCCCGTCCAATAGTAATGTAGGACAAATAGTGCAGCCAATAGGGACTGTAAAATATACTTGTGAGTAACGCCCAAATGTAACCTCTGGCGATATTAGGAAGAGTAGATAGTTAGGACTTAACAATTTTGGAAGAAGTCTTATTTTCGGTCTAGAGCAGTCTTACTTTTCAGTCTAGAGCCAGTCTTATTTTCAGTCTCATTGCAGTTTTATGTGAGCCCATTCCAAATAAACTTTCGAGAGAACTTTATGTCAGTGCATTAACTTTTGCATAGCATCAGATGACAGTTTTATACTTAGTGTCTTGTATCAGAAGTGTGTTGATATAACCGAAGCTCTGCGACTATTATGTGAGTAACAATAAATGCATTACTTTCTTATTTTATTCTCTCTATGTTAATATTTCTCAAGTTCGTTAGTCCTTGTGGCTCCACTCGCTCCTAAGGGAAAATGAAACTTATCAGTCTGATTTCGACTCAGTATGGCCGTTAATATAAGCTCCCTACATGTACTCCTAGATTAAGCTCCCCACTCTAGAGATTCAGTCTCCACTTAGGAAGACCAAACGCGAACCGTCAGGTAAGGGCGTGACTATTTCCCCATCAAATTAATTAATTGGAATCTCCGTATTAGGAAACATCAGAAGATATAAGAACAACCACATTTTAAAAAGAAATCCCCCATTAGAAATGGCGCGGCCTGTTTAAAGGAGCAAAACACAAGGACAACAAAAAAAACAAAAAAAAGACTATTGAGAAATATTACACATAGGAAAAAGAGTGATATCTTATAGACTTATAACTTACTTGCGCATGCTTTGAAAGTGATATTTATTGTGCATGCTTCGTAGTGCAATATTTTATCAAGAATAAGTCCCCTCAAAATAATAACAAAAATATAATTTAGACGTGCCAAATTAAAAAAAAACCAGTGCCGAATTTTAATTTATTTTGAAAAAAAACAAAATGTCGTTGGATCAAAACGAACAATTATTAAAGCAAAAACTCATTGCCAAAACAGTGGAAATTTCAAAATCACTTCCTTCATATAACGGTGATGCAGACGTAGACGAATTTGTTATTCAATTAAACCAATTCGTAGAAGTAACTCAAACGGACTTAAAATCATTAGTAGGCATGTTGTTAATGAGACTTAAGGGACAGGAATTGACATTCCTGAAACAAATAGAACCAACAATATGGGAAGATAACAACCTCCCAATAAGATCAATCGAAAAATTGCTAAAAGCGTTCCAAGAAAGATTTGTTGAAACCAGTTCAACACACAAACTGAAGCATAGTATAGTATGTTTCGATGAAACACAAAATGTTAGGGAATACCTACACAAGGTAATGGTATCCATTGAGGCTAAATATGGAAAAGAATCGGGCCCTTTATACGATAAAATCGTACTTAATGCTTTCATGCAAGGATTAAGCCCAAAACTATACCGAATGTTATAATAAAAGAATATTCAAACGTTAGAACTAGCAGTTCAGGAAGTAGAGAGAATGATTTAAATTTAATCGATCGTTGAATATCACAATAAGTCAATAATAAATAATGTATAAATTGAAATCCTGTGAAGATCACGAGTGATTTCCCCGGGATTTTTCCCGAGACATAGTTCGCCCAAACTAAACCGAAATAGGTCTCCAATCCCCACAAGGCAAAGAATGGTAAGTTTCATACCAACGAATACGACATAATGCGTACAGAACCCCCCAATTATATGCTATGCATGTAATAAACAAGGACATGTCGCCAGGGAATGCCGTACTAAAAACAAATATACACCAGCAACCCCAAATTTTAATAATCATTTGTTCGGGAGAACAAACTCAAATTTCAATGGGGCAGGAAACTATAGAAATAACCACCCACGTCTCCCATAGTTCCGCACCCCGTATCAAAAAGGATTTGCATATTCGAATCCTTCCCGATATACGCATCCCCAACCCTATTCCAATCCCTCACCCAACCAACAAAATAATTATCGGTTCCCCAACTTAAACACACGACAAAATATATACCAATTTAATTCACGAACGGTGTATCCAACTAGATTCAACAGGAATACAACCGATACTTACTTACTTGACTTAAGGCTCCTGCCGAGGGTTTGGCGTAGAGAACGATGAGACTAGGCGCCTCCACGTTGACCTATCGCTTGCCAAGATCGCAGCTTCTTCCACCGGGATGTGGGCTTGGGTGAGGAATTCATTGGCTTTGTCTTTCCACCTAGTGTGTGGGCGTCCTCTGGGTCGTTTCCATCCGTGTAGGGTGGGGTCGAAGTCAAATGTGACCCGTGCTGGGTTGTCGCGTGGCATGCGAAGGAGGTGGCCATACCACCGAACAGTACGCTGGGCAAGCTGCGCTGAAAAAGGAGTTTGAGCTGTACGTGATAGGAGAGTCTGGTTGCTAACGAGGTCAGTCCAGTGAAGTCTTTCGATTCTTCGGAGATGTTTCGTCTGAGCGACATCGACGGCGCTGAGGATAGATTTGGCAGCTGGCCACGTCTCCAGTCCATACAGCAGGACGGGGCTGACTGACGCATTGTAGATGCCCATTTTGGTAAATCTTTGAAAAGCTGTATGAGGATACGGAAAGCTGCGTGCAAGTCAATGGAAGACACAGTCCCACATTCCCGGTGAAGACTGGCGTCCGCCAAGTTGTGCCGCCGCTCCCGAGCTTTTCAACTGCGTCATAGACCATGTTATGGCCAGCACGATGAATTGCCTTCAATTCGGTCTTCAGTTCGGAGACCGGGTACTCTCTGATGCTGACTTCGCCGACGACATAGCGCTAATTGCGAGCACCGTCGATAAGATGACCAAAGCTCTCCAGGTGCTCTCAGAAGAAGCCTCGAAAGTTTGACTGAAGATCAACTGGCAGAAAACCAAATTTATGCTCCTTGAGCCCCCACGTCCCGTTCTACTGTAAAGGAAGTCCACATCAGAAACAACCGAGTAGATGTGGTTGAAGACTTCACTTACCTGGGATCTATTCTGTCGAATGATGGTTTGATCACAAAAGAGCTTACATCTCGAATTGCCAAAGCTTCAGCACTTGTTGGGATGCTTAGCAGCATCTGGCAAAAGCCAAACATAAGCCGATTTACCAAAATGCGCCGATAACACCGATAACACAACCGATAACAGAGGATATTTTTTCCCGACGGGAAACAAAAGAAATTTTTCGTCAATACAAAATGAACAAATGCCGCGTGCCGTCGGCACAAGAAACTTTAACCCACGCAAAAATACATGGCAAACAAAACAATCAAATGTCAACCAACTTGGAACTTCCCTAACAAGTGAAATTCTTACCGAACCCCAACCTCAAACGCCAACTTATCTGATAAGCACACAGGGAAACGTATTAGGCCCCCAAGAAAATTAACCGGGACCCTGGAGGCCAGTATTTTTTATAGGTCCCATCCAGTAATTGTACCTTCCTTAAGTGATGATGACGACATATTACCCATACTAAATAATTTTAGTGTTGCGAATATTAATTTAAAAGCGTTAATAGATTCAGGTGCATCTGTCAACATAATAAATTCGAATATATTTAATAGACTCCCACTATATATTAAACGACGGAAAAATTTAAATATTCCTAGTTTAACTAGTGTCACAGGTCAGAGACTGGAAGCTATAGGCTCCATACGTTTGGATGTGACAAAAGATAATAAAATCTTTCCTACAAACTTCATAATCTGCAAAAATTTCCCATATGAAGCTATTATTGGTGCTAATTTTCTTAAATCTAATAAAGTTTTATTGGATATAGCAAATAACAGACTCGTGTATCCATACGATTCTGATCTCCAACGCGTGGAGAGAGGGGAAGCAACAGTAAATAGAATAAAATCTTTTGTACCCTATCTCTCGTCTCGTGGGAGAAATTCAAGCAGCAAATGGATCGAGTCAGTAGAAGCAAAAATAGGGAAAATGCGGAAGTAGAGACAAACAGAAATAAAGAAAATAGCTGAATTATGGAATGAAATAATAAATCCAAGTACTATTGTAAGGGGACAGGACTTGGAATCACCCTTACAATTAGCCCCAAAAGCGGAAGACTTGACGCAATCAAGCGCCAATCTTAATTTAATAGAAAATGACTCGAAAGAAAAGTACTATGGGTTCGCGGTACGTAAAACAAAAATCTCCCCAAACACCATGCACAGAGTGCAAATTTCTCACATGATTACCCCCGTAAACGACAATTCTAAAATTTGGTTTGCATCCCCGTGTTAAGAAATTCAAGAAAATTTGTTTTGTGAAGAACAGATCATTTCATATGAAAAAGGCGAAGGTTTCATTTGGTTAACTAACACGCATGAAAACGATATGATTACATTGAAAAAAGGATCATGTCTCGTTGAAATACAGGTTATTTCTGAGCATGAGCTAAACAAATGGAGAAACTCCAAGGAAAGCTTAGTTAATAACATTGGAACTAGCAATCCAAAGAATAAATACCCCCAAACAAAACCCTAATTTTTCGAAAAATTTAAATTAGATCATATCCAAGATACGCAATTAAAGGAAAAATTATGTGAGTTGCTTTGGAATTTTAGAGATATTTTTTCTACATGTGAGGATGATATTGGGTTGATACCATTTTATGAACACTCTATCCAAACCACAGGATTGCCTGTAGCTAAACAGCCCTATCGCATCCCCCATCCCTACAAAGGCTGGTTAAAAAATAAAATCCGCGAGTTAGAAAGAAACAGTATAATACGGCCAAGTATTAGCCCGTATTCAGCCCCCGTTATACTAGTACCAAAAAAGAACAAGGACCTTAGGCTTATAGTAGATTATAGAGCCTTAAATAAGCAGGTAGTTAGCGAAAAATTTCCCCTGCCAAGAATTGACGAAATCCTAGATTCCATTTCAACAAAAAACAAAATTTTTACGTCTCTTGACCTCACGCAGGGTTATCACCAAGTTAAGATAGCAGAAAATGATGTTTACAAAACGTCCTTTTCAACAACGGAATGTGGCTCCTATAAATATTTGAGGGTACCCTTCGGACTCAAAGCTAGTTCAAGTGGATTATGTAGACCTCTGTTTCACCTATTGCGAGGTATAGAAAATATTATCCATTTTGTGGATGATGTTATTTGTGTGGGAGAAACACCAGAGGACCATCTAAGAACATTAACCAAAGTTTTCGAAAAATTCAGAGAGGGTAATCTGAAATGTAGACCGGAAAAAGTAAATTTGCTTCAATCTGAAATAAAATTCTTAGGAATGATAGTGACCCAAGGTCAATATCACCGGACCCTGAGAAGATAAAATGTGTAGAGAATCTTAAGTCACCAAAAACTATAAAACAGTTAAGAGGCATTATTGGTTTAACCAGTTATTTTAGAAAATTTATACGCAACTACGCAAAACCGCAATCGCAAAACCCCTAACAGATCTAACCAAAGGGAATTCCCAAAATATTACCTTGTCTCTGAATGCTCAAACTTCCTTAGACACTCTCAAGAAAGCTTTTACTTCTGAACCAATATTAGCGTTACCAGACTTTGAAAAAGGCGCATTTGTGGTTACCACCGATGCTTCAGCTCTGGGTATCGGTGCAATCCTTTCCCAAATATTCCCCGTGGAAAACAACCCCGAATCCCAACAGGACCCTCCTCAATATATAGAGAAAGTCATATGCTATTCAAGTAGAACTCTAACGAAAGGCGAAAGAAGTTATTCAGCAACGCAATTGGAGTTACTATCTATAATTTACCACTTAGACAAATTTAGACATTATTTAGTAGGTCGAAAATTTAAGTTGCGTTCGGACCATAAAAGCTTACAGTACCTAAGCACATTCAAGAATCGAACCGGAATTTTAGCGCGATGGATAACGAAAATCCAAGATCTGGATTACGAATTTGAACACGTGACCGGTAAACAGAATGCCCCTTGTGATTATCTGAGTAGATACCCTGAGAATAACCCCTCATATAACGAAACTGAACAAATAAATGCCATTGATTCCTATAAACGAAGACACAAGAAGAATAAATCAAAAGTCATTACAGAAGAAAAGGGGCCACGATTAATCCCCTTATCACTACCCAATATTAAAAGGAACCAAGTCAAAGATGAAATGTGTTTAACTCTCATTAATTACTTTGTGAATTCTGATAATCTCCCTGATAAGTTCAAAGCCCTAAGACGGGAATAGACAATTTTTATTATGACTTTGACAAAGAAATCCTTTGCAGGATAGTAACAGGCGAAACGAATAGAAATCAAACCTTAATAATCCCAGTGCTCCCCCAAAACTTAATAATACCTGCCTTTGAGTACTTCCATTCGGAGATAGGCGGACACTTAGGAATAAGCAAAACACTTCACAAGTTCAAACAATACTTTTATGTTCCGTCGGCATTAACAAAACTCAAAGATTTTATAAGTACAAGTGAAGCGTGTAACTTAAGAAGAAATCCCCAAACATACCCTAATCCCCCCTTGGGAAGAGTACCGGTAGCAAGGTTCCCTTTCGATAATGTATCATTCGACCTATATGGTACGAGCGGAGGATTACCTGTTTCTAATAGAGGTCTTACTTGCGTTCTTTCAGTAATAGACCATTTTACCGGCTTCACTTTTGCCAAAGCATTGAAAAATCAAGGCGCATACGCCACGAGTAAAGCGTTAGCAATAATATTTTTAAAATTTGGCATTCCTTGCCAGGTTATTAGTGACAACGGAACTAACTTCGTTTCTAAAGTAACAAAAGATTTAATGAGTTTCCTTAAAATAGAGAAATTAGTAACCTCCCCCTATCGTCCACAAGCTAATGGAAAAATCGAAAACAGGGACAAAATATTTTCCAATGTCTTGAGTAGTTATACAAAGGACAACCGAAACGATTGGGATCAATATCTACCTTATTTAACTAGGGTAATTAATACGGCACACTCGGAAACGACTAAAGAAAGTCAATTTTTTCTCTTGTTCAGACACGATTTTAAAATACCTTATCAAGAAATTATAGAATATAGAGAGTATTACAGTAGTACAGATGACTATAAGCAAGATCTTATAAATAAGATGAGAAAAACCTATAAAATAGTTAAACAAGAGTTAGAAAAATGTGAGATGAATCATGAGTTGAGGAGTGAGTCCAAGATCAAAGGGAATATAAATTTCAAGGTAGGCGACCGTGTCTATCAGAAAAATGAAACTAAACTGGAAAGCAAAAAACTTTTCAATAAATATTCAGGACCCTAAAGAATAATAAAAAAATATGACAACGATTTTACTTTTAAAATGATAAATCCAGAAAACGGGAGAACATATAAATCACATGTTAGCAGTATGAAAGGCGCTAACTACTATGTTTAGCGGATACATGTCAATCCATTTTTAGATTAGTCAGGTGTTGAAAATGTTTTTTCTAGATCCAGGCTATACGAACTTAAACCCTTTAATTTTAGACGAAATCCTTTCGAAAACAATAGCGAAGAGGAATATTGAGAAGAATTCTTGGCCATGAAAAGTTTAGTCATCCCTAAAAGAAAACCCCTAATACCCATGCCTGCAAGAACCCCAAAAGGCCCAGAGAGTTCATCCACAGAAAGCTCGGAGCAAGAATTGGATTATACGCTATCGCCAAAAACCCAATTTTTCCCCGATAGAATTTCAACTCCATGTCCCCCCAAAAGATTTCCTGATGACATGGTATCCCCAGCAACCCCAATAGAAAGGCCCCTGTCGTTACAGGAGGAGTTAAACAGAGCCATGGAAACTCCAAGTGCAAAAAGGAGGAAGACTCCCCCTAGGGATACAAATACAAAAAGCTTGAGAGAGGCCATGTACATTATTAGTTATCCGATAAAAACAAGGCAAAGTACCCTGCCGTGGACACAGGAACACCCTGAAGATGAAAACTTGGGACAGTATCATCACATAACGGTGTCTAAAGTAAAACCCAAGGAATCCTACTCCTGGAAACAGACCATGCTACAAAATACACCTCACCCCCCGGAGGATAGGGCATTCAAGCAGTGGAGACATTCTCCAAAAGTATTTGACTCCTCCCAGAGTTCCCAAGAATCTTTCAACTCCCCCGAATTAGGACCTCAGCGTGAGAAAATGGGAAATAAACCCTCAACCTCTAGGGCAGACGAGATGTATGAAGCAACAGCAGGTGATACTACAAAACCTCAAAGGACAACCCCAGAAAGCCATAATGATGAATCCTCAGAAACTAGTTCTACCGAATCCGACGATGAGCTCCAAGACTCACAAAAACAAAAACCTACTTCGGCTACCGCTCATGCTAAACAGGCCAAAGCAAAAGGCCAAAAATTCCTTTTGAAACAATACAAGAAATTTGACCTAATCTCCATGGGAAAGTCAAAAAAGAGTAAAACGCCAGAAAACGAACAGGAAGTTACCACGAAGTCTGGTATAATAATCAAAAGACCTTACAAATTGAAATTTTTATAGTGATATTTTACCAAAAAAAATTATAATTCAATACCAAATTAACTTTATAAGTTTGAAAAAAAAACTTAAAGCCGGAAAATATGAGTATGATACCACGACAAAATTAGCCCTTTAAATGTCGAAATAAGCCAATAGATAATTTTTAAAAATAACATAAATCACAGCTTGGTAAAGAACCCCAAAGATAGAATAAGAACAAGAATTGTTCAAACCCTCCTCCGAAAGAAAATACCCAGTGCAACCCCGTTACTAACAGAACAAATATGGATCAACTATTTAATATAAGATCAAAACTTCTCGATGACTCGGCGCAATTAGTAGAAGAGAGATTGAAAATCAAGAATATGATAGAAGCCACACTTAAATCCCTTAGTGAAGTGAAGGCCTCCCAAGAAAGAATGAACAAAAGAATAAATGAGATTTTAGTAACTAAGCAAATGGATAAGTTGATTGAAACCAAGTTTATGGAAGTTAAAGACCAGATCGCCAAAATCCAAAATGAAATGGAATCAATAAGTGACGCCACGCTTGTCGAGGGATATAATTATCCCGATCAGATCCTAAAATTGCAAGTATTATACGATAAGATGCAGGAAATTGGTAAAAAAGTACAAGATTATAGAAACAGTACTGTCCTATCCGTAACAATTGCAGTACAAGAAGCCCTGGCGCCCCAACGAACAAAGATCCAAGATTTGCAGCATAAATACGACCGCTTAAAAGCACAGAAGGAACTAATTCAGCTGCAACAGGACAGCTTAGAGAAACAACTAAAGGAGAACCATGCCAAAATTACCGAAGAACTTCAGAAACAAAGAGATTTCTGCTCAAACCTAGAAAAAATGGTTGCAACATATTTTACTGTTGAAATTGACCTACCCCTCAGTCCCCATTTGGAAAATCTTCTTACTAACAGCTACAACGAAGGACCATCCCAATCCGCATATTTTGCAATTCCAAATCAAGCTCGTCATCTCCACATAAAACCCCAAATAGAAACTGATCAACATAACCCCTTGATAAATAGCAATATAATTAGAAACGCACAGTGCTTTGATACCCGAGATACCGATAACTTACGTCAAGATTCTTCGAAAGTCCCTGCACCACAACGACTACCTAAAACGCAAATATTACCAGAAGATACGGAAAACTAGGGAATATCAAACGCGGGAATTAGTCGAACTCAAAAGAAAGAGGTAAAAATATATATTTCTACGAGGTAAAAAATTCTATATTTCCACTAGCCAAGAATATGGTGTTTCCCAAAAGTAATAAAAATAAATAAAATAAATAAATATATTACAAATTCACTTAGAAGGAAGAAGTTCACAACCCCAAACCATGATAATGCCAGCATTACTTTTAATTTGAATGAAGTATTCGGATCGACGCTTGAATAATAAATTTGGCAATCGATCCGGGGAGCCTTCGGTGTGTCGTTCCTCCAAAGGCTTGGTTGTTTGTATTTGGATGTTCGATAAGCTGAGAGTTCTTCAGAATAGATTCTACCCCTTCGGAAATCAATTTTGTAGGATATTTTTTTCTCAAAAAATCAAATACGGAATCAAATAATACGAAATCTAATCAAATACGGAATTTCAAAAGGTACTAAATTTAATCAAAAGAAAAGATGATCGGAAATAACCAGCACTCAAACTTGCCGTAAAGGCGATAAAATACCAAACAACTTAAAATATTCAGTCAAAAAAGTATACACGCGAGTTTTTATCGCATTAATCACCCAGCTAAGAAACAATTAGAAAAACAGGTAATCAGCGGCAACATAATAAGCAAGCTTATCATGGTTACTAGTTAGTTAAATGTGTATATATATATATACATATATGTAAAAGAGTAACAATACAAAGCATGATTTAGCTACAAATAAGCATATGTTAATTAACTAAATTATAGATATAGAGCCGCTGTCAATGTAAATAACAGAAGCAGGCCTCAGTCATCATATGAACTGAAAACGCTGCCAAAAAATCTACTAACCAAAAATAATTATAAGTAAAACTGTAACCTTTTCTTGATAAAATAGTGAACATTTATTCCGCGTATAAGATTCGTGGTGGTGTGAAGATCAGGCTATCAAGAGGAGACCATCCTCAACCAGCAAAATAAAAAGGGTTCATCTCAGCCTTTGAATAAATTCAATTATCCAAAGAAACCCCCTAAATCCCAAAAAAAAATTATATTTTCCCAATTTTTACTGAACTAATACCAATTCTTTTAGCGTTAAAATTATTTATGCAAATCATGTGGTCCTATGCAAAGTGCTAATCCTTGGAAACTATGTCACGCCAGTAATTACGCTGTGCGTTCCGGAAATTCAAAAAAACAATAATGGTAAATTGATAGACTTGCTTACGTGTTCCTCCGACCAAAACCACGAACTCCAATGCATTCCAAAAATTACAGAAACTAAAAGGACGACATTTGGTCACAACCCCCCCCTTACCCCCGTGCGTTGTCATGTGTTTTACCTCAAAAAGGCATGTACCAACCAATTAATACGAAAAAAAAAAAAATACCCTTAATACCGGTAGAAAGCACAATTGTCACATTAAGATTATTTAGTTACCCCAGCATGCACCATGCGTGCTAGACGGCCTCCACTCAAACCCAAAGAGTAGGAAATACGCTAATTTTCCCTTAAATATTAATGTGAATCTTCATTATTGTAGACAAAGAATCCTTAATCAATCAGAACAACAAAGGCAGTCCTTACTATTCCTTCAAATCCTTTCTTATATTTAAGAATTCACAAACCAATTTCCCAAAATCTCACAATAAAACTCAAAAAGACTTTAGTGCAAGTAGCAATTAGAAGTAATCATCCCAATGAAAGTCAGCAAAAAAATAAGGGGCATACAAACGATACCAAGTACCCTTCATAATTTGAAAGGAAAAATGACGTTGTGATTCTTCAAGAAAAATGATACTAATTTAACTCAGATGTCAATAATCGCGTATACAATTCAATTGACCCCATGTAAAGCATCGACACGATAATTTGCAACAATAATCAAAGCCCGTAATTTTCAAACGCAGTTGAAACCACTAAGATTTATGGTAGCATAGTCAAATCACGTAAGTATAATGTCCTCGAGTTAAATTGCCTTCCCTTTTCATCCTTTCATTAACAAGAAAAATATTTGACCCGTGTGATATCGTGTACTCTGAGTTAATTGCATACCTATAATTAATAGTCTTTTCGCCTAAAAACTAAGAATTAGCTTACCATACCAAAATGTTTCTCAAATATCAAGACCCCCGCAGCAAAAAAAAATTAGTCCTGATAAAGATGAGGAGATTAAAAAATATAGCTTGCTATCGAAAATTGATATCTATGATATATCCTTAACTATATATTAAGTCGTATATTGCTCATAGAGTGGTCTGGCATAATAGAAAATAAATAAAATAATACACAGTTCCGTTCCGAAACCTAAATGAATAAAGGAAATTAATTGCTAGAAAATTGACGCAAAACGAAAATTTTAGTAACCTTAAAGAACGTAAAAATAGTTTGCAAGAAAAACTATTGCAAGAAAGAAAAATGTAAAAATAAGTCCTATATAAAATCTCTATAAAACGTAAAAATAAATCAAAATTGTAGAACTTAAAATATTAATTTCGACACATACATTTCAACTTACAGAAATGCGATATAATCCTTAATAGAAAATAAATCCACAAATACGAATAAAACCACGAAGGCAGTGTGAGCCGTGAGTCACAAAAACAAGCCCAATAAATATGTGAAAAAAAAACCTAAAAGGAAAAAGTGTTTTTTTGTGGCCCAGCCTACTTTTGTGCTCTAGCCTATTCGATTAAATGAATTTCTTGATTGGCATAATTAAATATTAATTCACATATCCTCCAAATCAAGTATGACAAACATTAAAGAAAAACCTTCCACAAAACCAAAATAAATGAGGTAATTATCAAAATTCTAAAATATCATACCAAGAATTCAAATTCAGAATAGAATTAAGACGAAAAAACAACATGTCGATTTATTTCTATTCTGGATTACCAGCCATAGGGAATATGTTTCCCTAATAGATAACTCTTGTACCATAATCAGAGTTGCAAATAACGAGGGCTAAATAACACCTTCGCGTTGCAATAATTAGCAACAGCAGTAAAAGGCTTAGAGCCGGTAGACAAGGGATAACGTAACCATAAAAAACCCTAAAAATTGCAGCAATAAACTCAACCAATTTTACCGTAAATCGAATTAAAGCATACAAATGAACCGCGCAATTAAGGTATAATAGAATAACCTGTAAAAAAAAAATAATAACAAAAAAAAACTTTTTCCTAGGCCAGATAATTTCTTAACTTTGGAAAGATTCTGAACTGTGATTGGAAAATAATCATGATTGGTAATACCAAATGAGAACCTAATATTGAATAAAAATTATTCGCCCACGATCTTGCAGTCAGTCCTATATTATCTATATATAAGACAATTAAATTACTAAAATAGCCTGCCAGAAGCGTAAAACATAAAATCAATCAGTTAATTCCTAAAGTATTATAATTCCCAAAGTATTTAAACGACAATTACATAACAAGTATCGTAAAATTGGACCATAAATTCAAGGTGGCGCTATAAGAAATGACAACGTGCAATTAGGCTAATAGCTATCTGACAATAGCAGATATGTTCTGCTTCAGAAATGTAGTTCAATTTCTGCGAGTTCTCAAAATTGATGCAAACCGCGCAACATACCGCTAAAGACGAGTATGACTAAATTAAACCATAATAGGCCTGTCGTAGATAATTTCGGAGACCACACTGCCTTTCCATGACGATAGTTTTACTACTGATGACGGTCACTGTATATGTGACCGAAATATCTGGTATTTTTGTGAATTTCTATTACATCACTGTCTATTAAAAGGATTTTATCCCCATTTGAGCTTTTATTTATCGTCATGGAAAGGCAGTGTGGTCTCCGAAATTATCTACGTCATATTTATGGGGATGATTTTACCAAAATTGTGAATAAATATATAAACACTCAGAAAAAACATGCAAATGTTATCAACCAACAGGATTTTCTGCTATGATGTAAGAAGATGAGAATTGTACCACCTTCACTAAAATTCAATTTACATTTGGGCACTTTCAAGGAAGAAAAGTTTGAACGAAGCTTACATTTCAAGACTTTAAATCACATTATTAAGGATAAAAGTCGAAAAAGAGCTTTAATAGTGAGAGATAAACTTTGCCTAGAAAATCTTATATCAAAAAAGGTTAGTGTAAGTGACTTTTGTTTTATTCAACAAAAAAGAAAAAATCACTGCAATCATGACTTTCGCCTTTCCAGAGAAAGATTGCTAAAAAAGTTTTTGAAATTATCAACAAATAATGCGGTAATACCTTCGTCAATTCTTGGACCAGGTGTGGTTAATTTTTCATCAAGAACTTTAACAATACAAGAACAATCAGTGCTTGAAAAGGGTCCGAAATTTTGTTTTAAACCGGATAAAGTCCCCGGGGAAGACATTATCTCTTCAATAGAAACATCTTTGCATAAAAACGCAAATCTAATAAAAGATGTTAGCTTAGTAAGAGCTTCTACCGTAAAAACCCTGTCTAATTTTGTATTGAAACCGGAATTCCCTAGTACGACCATCAAAGACATAAGAATTCTTAAAAACTTGAAAAAGGATGGTTCAATTACCATTACAAAAGCAGATAAGAGTAACACTTTAGTTGTGATGAATACTGAGGACTATGAATCAAAATTAAGAAGTTTACTAAAGGATGAAAAAACATACAAGAAGCTATCGTATAATCCACCAGACTCTTTTACAAATAAGTTTAAGAAAGAATTGAAGTGCTTAAAGGATGAAGGAAAAATTACACCTCAACTCTATTACAAATGCCTGCCACGCAGTTCCTTGTGCCCTAGATTATATGGACTTCCCAAAATTCATAAGCCTAACCTACCATTACGGCCAACTTTGTCAAGTACAAGGTCACCAATAAGTATTTTGAGCAAGTGGTCAGTGTCAATATGTAAACCACTTTTGTCTACACAAATTTCGTATATTAAGAATTCTTCAACTTTGGTTGAAAAACTGAAAAAAGTACAAATTTCTTCGAGTTCTTTGCTTTCAAGCTTCGAAATTGTATCAATGTAAGCAAATATTGATGTAGAAGTAGCCAAAACTCTTCTAGAAAGAAAGTTGTTGTGACATTTGGACTTGATTAGTGGCAAAACCGATTTGTAAGTTTCTGTAATTATGTATTTAGTGAGGTTGTGCAACAAGTTCTCCTTATTTTTTTTTCAATTTAGAGGGGAGTATTTCGAACAAATAAATGGTTTACCTATGGGGGCCCCTTTATCCCCTTTATTAGCTAATATAAAAAAAAAAAAAAAAAAAAAAAAAAAAAAAATTTTACTACTGATGACGGTCACTGTATATTTGACCGAAATATCTGGTATTTTTGTGAATTTCTATTACATCACTGTCTATTAAAAGGATTTTATCCCTATTTGAACTTTTATTTATAGGCCTGTCAAAATACGGACTAATAACCAAAACAATTCGGATGTCAAGCAATGCAAGAAATAACCAATTAATGCAAAAGGAAGAAAATCCTTCCAAAAATTGACGCTAGTCATAAATACTCATATCACAAGAAAGTATTTAATAATTTTTACTAACCTTATAAGCCAGTTACGACCCCAGGTCCTTGCTAATCCTTAATTCCCCCAATGAATAATATGGCATAGTAAACCACATGTTAGTCACAAAATTAACTTCGTGAAAGCACGGTATTTAAGAGTTCGGAGAATACGTACTCACTAGTGAGTATGTGCTCAACTAAAATTAATAGAATAAAACGAACATTTATACGAAGCATGAATAACCGAAGGGTAATTTCTAATGCAATTAAGTGAAAGTAGAAGCCATAAAAGGGATTACAACACCTGTTAGGTAATTTTGCCCTTTGCTCAGACATACGCTTTGAAGACTCTAATTCAACAAAGTTAAATTATCAAACTTTCTCCCTGAATAAAGCTCTTACAGAAGGATAACCTACTAAAGATTATTGCGATAAAATACCAAAGAAAAAGAATTTCAGGTACTATAAGTAGTATTCTAATCAAATTTATGAGCCCCCCCTCCCCTCAGTCGTGAGGCATCTTAGTGGCATCAACGAATGTATTTTAATTTTCATTGGGAAATATAAAAGAATTAAATTCATATGGCTTATGATAAGCTACGAGACTTTTAAGTAGCACCACGCTGGATAATAAATATCTCTACCGCGTGACGTTAACTCCATCACAAGTGATGGATGAATCGAAACCTTAATAGTAAAGGAGTTACTCTTCGACTCGCATTCTTCCCATTAATCAAGCATATACAAAGTTGGTGGAGGTGGAAAACTAGGTAATCTAGTCATGTCACAGCTAAATGAAACATAAAAATAAATGAAAAGGCGTTGCAAACTACTATATTAATCTTTAATGCAATAAAAAATAAATTTGTATCTTCAAAAAAAAGGGGCTCAAAGAAATTAATGGAAACTGTGGATATTTAAAAAAAAAAGATTGTTTAGAGAAAAAAATTTGCCTCGCCAACCATAGATTACTTAAGAAAAAATTTGTTATGAATAAGGGATCAACAATTATAAAAATTGAATGCCACAGAAAATTCTAATAGAATACTTTAGAGTTCCCTCAAACCGATCGACAGATATCGCACTAATTGAAATATGCTAACCTGTAATATAATACAATCCTTTCCTTAACGATTCAAACTCGAAAACCCACTCAGACCATGTAAAAGATACTTTTGGCAAAAAAACCAGTAGTAGTACCTCATGTACTTCGCACAGTACTGAAAAAAAAAATTTTTCTTTTATTTCAAAAAATCACACTTAAACAAAGCGAAGCATACTTTTAGCTGAAAAATCAGTAGTAACATCCCTCACACTTCGAATGTAACAAAAATTTTTTTTCTCTTTCGGCGATTAATAAAAGCTCAATATACATGGCAATTTTAATTCATAAAAGCAAAATAAAATAGTCAGTGAACAACCCCATGAAATGCTCTAGAAATGGAATAAGAGCAATAATTCAAATGTCTAGATAGTATACGATAATGAAAATGGATCAACCCCCAACCATGGGAGGTTAGAACCAAGGATTAGCATGGTGTACATTATCCCACCATGCAATCACTTGACTTTCACCCTCTGTAAAAAAAAGAGTTAAATGGATATGAGACTTGATTGCACAACAGGACGTTGCTTGGCAAACGCTACAACCCTTTGTTTGTCAAATTTCTTGAACAAATAAACCTTCTGATGTGGGTAGTGGTGGCCACAGGGCAATGCCAATGGTATCATTGCTCTTCCGTTACCATTTCCATTTGGGCCATAGCTCTCTTATGAGGAACCACCATGCAGTTACAAAAAGTGGTCATCACATAATAAGAAACTACGGTTTTGAAGTTGGACAAAACTACCCTCAATCAAGGGGAGCCATTGGTCGTATCCTGGATATGATCTAATTTCATTAGATCATTCGCGATCGAGACGTGTGGTGCCTCATATTCCCATTTGTCACAACAGGAAGATAAAATGACAACAAAGGCAACCATATGGGAATCTGAAATGAAGATGAAAAGGATTCCGATACGTGGGGAATGCCCTGACTTTGTAAGCTTTTCCTGTTGATTATTTGGGGGAAGCGTGCAGAGTGGAGGTATCTCTTACGAAATACAACTAGAACAGAAAGAAGAATGCCATAAAGACTAGTAAAATTAATTATGTAATCCGTTAAAATTACCCTACCTAACCCCCACAATTAGAGAAAATGTGATAACACAAATGACCATACGAGAATATGGACAAAACTTCCAATTCGTAGGGAGTGCGTTGACATGGAGCAGGGACACGAGTAGTTCGATTTTGTGTTCGGGCGCCGTGCCGAAGTATTTCTTACGAAGAACAATTCAGACAGGACTAGGAATCAAAGGATACCAATAGAAGTTAAATACTATAAATCAGAAAAGCCAAGTAAACAGCACATATTATAATTAGTCGTCAAATTGATGGCGCTAAGCAACGCGCCGTGTAGCCAACTATTTAATTATCTTAATTATTTCATAATCATTATTATACCTTAAATCACTATAACCATTTTTGAAAATATGTTACTACTAAGTAACCACTTATTTCTCAATTAATGATAAATTTTATATAAGAGCACTTTTACAGATACTTTACGTGAAGACCTTCAACCAATGGTTAAGGGAAACGCCTAAAGAAGCAACCATACGGTATGTTGCTTATATTAGCCTAAAATTTAGTAGAATAATAAAAAAAAACGTAACCATGACGAGATACCCAAGCCATCAACAAATAAATAATCGTAAACGAGAAAATGTAATCCTACGGAACCTTAACAAAAGACATAGCGTAGACAATATTAATGCTCCATTAAGGGAAGGGGGTCTTGTTAATAATTTAATGAAGGAAGAGGAACTGATCAAAACCGTAGAAAGTCTCAACTGTCCACAGCACTATCGTCTTCTAAAATCCCAAAAGACGAAGTTGGAACTAAAGATGATCCTAAGACTGATGGCAAGCTCAGTCCATTCTAACTTTAATGCAGGTGCAATGACACGAACGATCAAACACACCAGATTAAGTGACAACTTGGCTTTCCGAATTTTAATACAAAATGTCCCGAAAACAAAATATAGCTTACTATCTAATTGCATCGCAGATAATATGTGGTACGATCAAGATGGTAATAACATAACTATAATTTGGCACATTAAATTTCTTTACATACTACTAAACCAATGAAACCAGAAGTTAAAGGGTGAAAGCCTCATTAAAATGTTACTGGTTAATTGTGTAGATAACACGTACCTAAATCTAATAGATCTTTCAATGGGATCCGCCTTTTTTCAAATTACACCAAGAGACTATAAAGACATAAAGAAAATAACCCTGAATTTTTTCCAAGAAGATGAAAACTTTGGAAGAAAAATAGTCCCTGGATTAGACGTAATAGTACGTGAGCAACTATGCTGTTGCCAATCACACGTGAACTTAGGTTTCTCCGTGGTAAAAATAATAAATGACCCATTGTATTTATCTCAGTTGTGCCGGAAAGTCATTCGACAAAATATGCGAAGGAATGACATAACCGCCACTTTGGAGGGTCTGCACCTCCCAAACCAATTATTAGTTTACTTTATGTACCTAAATATACCTGAAAACGATAAAAATGATATAATATTCGAACTCCAATTTCTCAGCTCAAATGTTTCGTCATGGAAAAATTATCGACTACTCGATATGCTTACATCCCCAAATCCAAAGACGGCACTGCCGGATGATGCACCCATATTGAAATTAAAACCCAACCTCAGTGGAAGAAACTGTATATATAAATAATCTCGTTGAAAAAAATGATGAAAGAACCCTATAATATTACCTGAAGTGTTATAACTATGAAAATCGATTATTATCATAATTAAAAAAAAATGCATTATAAACCAGTATTGTATTAATATTCATGGAATTCTGAATTAGAGTAAATATCATAAGATCTAAATACATTATAAATATATTGACAAGAAGGTAGTTTCTCGAAAGTCTCTGTACTTTTAAGCCTATAATCCGACCGCAAAGTCGTTAAACTAGAGTACGGAACTTTAGGGATGATATTATGTTCGAACACACAAATAGCCAGGTGCAAGGTGGCACCGGTGAAAAAGTAGTTCAACTTCAACCTAAAGTTACCTTGTTTTCCACTCAAAGTAAATACTCATTATTGGTTAACATGGAGCTTTAGATGACTCGATTATGGTCGAACGAATAAGTACCCGATGTATTGAAGAAATGCCGGTGAAAAGGTAGTTTGACTTCGACCTAGAGTGTACCATAATCGTAACCAATCTTGAAAAAAATTATAAATTAATCAAAGATCAATAGAAACTACCTTTTATTTCAGAATAATGGCCAAAGCAATTATTGACACGGAGTTCATATGCATTAAACATGCCAAAGAAAATGTCATATACTCAGCGGCAATGATTATTGTGGATAAATCAGGGGAAGAAGTCTTTGCGAAAAAATGGGATGTCAAGTACGACTTAAGTGGGTTACAACGTAGGATCATATATCTTCGGATTACGTCTAGCAAATACTCCCAAATATCGACCAGCAAGAGGAAAATTAGGAATAAAATATAACGCCAGAAAGGGCAAGTACCTTTATTTAGTTCAACGTGAGATAAGAAATTTGTAAAAACAATACAAAGTTCTGTACTGGTACCTCAAGGTTCCATGTCAAACAGATTTATTACTCCTCGAAAAATGTAGGAAGAAAAAATTAGTTTACAAAATTGAATGAAACACAAATTGTGTAAAATATCAAGTTAGGCATGATCCCCTACAAGAAATAAGATATTACAATTAGTATCTATATAATCCTAAAAGTGTAATATACCGCGCGATGAAAAATGAAAGTATAGTTAAAAGAATGAAAACCTATGTAGCAAAAGCAAAAGTAATCAAGAAATCAAAAAAACTGCGCCAACCAAAATGATTAGAGTTAACCAACCTATTACGTTAAAGGAAAAATTCTTACGTGAAAGTAATTAAAATATCTATCCCCCCCCAGCCTAAGAATCAACAGTACAATAATCATACAATTTGTAGTGACAAATTGTACGACCACGAACCTTAATCTCATATCGTTTCCCTTGGATGACTAAAATTATCAAAAGAAAACAATACTACAATATCATTAGTAACTTGTTTTCATCTCTAATGAAAAAAAAAGAGAACAAATGATAAGAATCTAAATTCTCGTTCAATTATCAATCATAAGAAGTTTTCCTGTATAATGTCTAATGAAATATTAATTCCATAAACAGCAAAAAGGATGTGGATAACAAGGGTCATAACAATCTTCATTTCCCAAACTATAGCCCAAGACATCGTAAAACATGGAATAATCTTCAAACATGAGAACTCGTTACTTGCAAGCCACAATGCCTGGAAAATATTTATGAAACTAGATCCCAAACCGTTTGAAACTCTATTTCAACAGGTAATGCGACTGGAAAAAAAACACCAATGGATTAAAGGACTCCATATTCCAATTCTTAAGATCGGACAAAAGCTTGCAGGCCACGAAAGACATGCACCACAAGGAAAATACAGGAAATCTACCTCCCATTCTTCCCAAATTAGAGTCGAAATTCATAGTGGACGATTTCGACAAGAAAATGGCAGAAATTGACAAGGCTCTAGGATTTAACAAGAACGAAAGCCGAAGAAGGAGAGCAATACATAGCGCGGATAGTTCCAGGAGTAAGCTTACTACAATTGAATCCACCACAAGTTCCCCCTTGACTATTTCTAAGAAAAATAAACTTTATGATGGAAACTACGCAATGTTAAACGAATTACCGAGCCTATGGACTTTCCTCAAAGAATTATGGCAAAATCATGCTGAAAAAAAATTACAAAACAAATATTATCAAAACTCACGAAGGAAAAAGACTACAGACAAATTATTAACCTAAAGGAATTAAAATTCTCAATTACACAACAAGATGATAAGAATAAAACTCCTACAGAAAGAAAAAGAAAAGACACCAAGACAACCACGCCTACATATGATGCCCCAGTAAGAGATATACAATCTTCAATGTCAGAATCTACGACGAGCACAATCACCGAAATGAGCGCACTTAGCAAAAAAATACCTAGATATTTGACCACGCAAACCTATCCAAGATCAACGATACTTAAAAAATGGACTTGGTCAACAGGGCCATTGTATTACGGCACCCAGTCGGGTGGTGTATTTAAAATAGGCTTTATAACAAAACTCCCAGCAAAACGTAAAAAAATGAAAACGATAAAGGTAAAATCGTTTAAACCCAGAGAAAAGAGAGACAAAGCTAAGAAGGAGGAGGAAGACAATTAACCACACAAAAAATGTTGGACAATAGACAGCAAACGTACTTGTGCTAGATTCGCAATGGCCGATGAGCCAGCAAAGGAAGATATTGAACCATTACCTGAGCTAAACGAGAAAAACGCTCTAAGAGTATCGATTCACCAATCTTTCCTAATATTATACAGACAGAAACTGCAAGCACTATTTGAATTGTTCAATACAGAAATACAAAAGCTAAAACAAAGTACCACAGGAATCTTCCAAGTATTTTTTCGAGCAAATATCGAAGATCAGCTAGTCTAATACCAATCGTGGGAGAATTAGCCTCACGCTTGTTTGGGCTTTCGACTGAAGAAGACCTAAATATCCTAAGGGAAAACGTAGGAAAACTAAATAACGCCATGAACGTGACCTTACATGTCCAAAAAATACAAGCCAGTATAGCCAATTACCAGAGAGACAAAATTGAGGCAATCTCAAAGAAAATATCAAAGACAGTAAGCATAATGAATTATTTGAAAAATGAAGTAGATCGTGTTATTACCGACTCAAGCCTCACCATGGTTTCACTAGACATAGTGACAATGTCATTACTTAACCTAGCAACTGACGTTAGCAAGTTTGAATTTGCATTATTTGCCCTTACCGGAGGAACATTGTCGTATGACCTAGTGGATCCTACGAACCTAAAAAGTATCTTGGATGAAATAAAAACACACTTAACATTCGGACTACATCTACCAACAGAACCGGAAGTAGCAAACTTATTCCACTATTACACCAAGCTGAAGGTTCACATCACAGAAATAAACGAACAATTATTTGCAGTAATAACAATCCCGTTAATAAATCAACAATCAATATATGACTTGTATAAAATTTCCACGTGTCCTGCCAATATAGGCACAACCAATGCATTCATGACTATCAGACCTGAAGATGAAGGTTTACTAACCGATTAGGATAGAAGAAAATACGCATTAGGTAATCCTAGAGATTTACAAGACTGTACAGTATTTAAAAATTTGGCATGCTAACTGACATTACCTATGTACAATGTAAAACCCGGATCATGTATGTTGGAAATATTTTTAAAAGAAACTCAACAAGAAGAAATTCCCAACTCATGCGAAGCACTAGTAGGCAGTACTAAAAAAGAAATATTTATACACCTTAGAAATGATCTGTGGCTGTTTTCTGTTCCAAAAGAAACAGTTGGGACTATCTCATGTTATAATAACACAGAAAGAATCGATCCAAGCTACAGAACTGAACTACTATTACAATACGTGGGAACAATAACAATAAAACAAGGATGCCGACTGGTGACCAAGGAAGCCACGGTGCAAACACCACTGATAACAACAAGCACGAATATAATAAGTCCTAAGATAAACAGCTTCAAACCAGTCAATCTATCGTATACAATTCCCAATATTGATAAGGAAGAAGTAAGGGCCACGATATGGTCAAAAATAGAGAATATCAAGGGAACCTTACCACTAACAAAAATAAAAGAAGCCTTAGACTCTCAAATTCCCCTATTTACTAATGAAGATCAAAGACTGACGTATGTAGAAAGTAGATACGGACTATTTTCGACAAATTTTTGGTGGCATACCCTCCTGACGATAGGATTCGTATTCTTAATATCATATTCTATACGAATCGCATTGAACCTAAATTACGGAAGAGTATTGAGACTAACACGAAGAAAAAGAGAAAAGTTAGATCACGTCGAGCCGAGTGAGATGCAAAACCTAAGCCCAGAACTCCCTGATAACCTTTAAAAAAAAAAGTAAGGGAGGACGTGATCGAGCGAATGGGAATAGAGGTCCTTATTCGTGCCATGTCCAATCCCAAATTCTCACTTAATTTTTTGTGCAAGCCCATGCAGCCGCAAAGATATACTTCTTAAGCGGCGTGGACGCGCATAAACAGTAAAGATTTGAAAATTTATAGTAAATCAAGACCTCTCATAAAAAACCATTTAATCTACCTCGCAAGTAGTAATAGAGTAGAAAATTAAATACTAAAGTAGATGAGTGTTGAATAAAATTTAAAAATGTATTGAATATAGAACATGTGCCAAATGCACATATGTACATGCATACATATAGTCACCAAATCTTGAAAATCTTATAGTGTTATTTTTTTTTGTAAACATAATCATTTTTCTTATAATAACTTTGCTTATATCATAGTAATCTAGTGATTGCTGCAACATGCATGTAAAAGCATGAAAGCTGCCCTTATTTTTTTCTATCGTTGAATTTAACTGTACCCATACTAAATTGATATTATCAATACCAATAATCGTGACTATTATTTAAAAACAATAGTCCCCGTATAGTGTTATATAAATCGAGTATTACTGTTGTTAAATGTGTGTTTTAACCTATGTAATTATAAAGAGCATACGATTCTGCCCAGGTATTTATATTCTAGGAATCAGAACAATCAGTGCAGATTAATTATTGATGTACCAGCATGCAACACGGATACAACCCAGTAGCATCTACTCTCATCATACGTCAACCACCGACAAGTACTCACCAAGGAAATATATCCAAATCACCAAAACCCTGTACCAGGTAATTTTATCTCAAGCAATGTCGGCAAACCAAGGATCCCATATATACATATATATATATATCTGAATTAATCATTACCTAAAGAACCGCCTCGACCAGTCATGTCGTAAAACTGCATAAATACCCGTCTAATAACTATCCTTAGACGGCAAGGTCCTTAAGATTTAATATTTGGAGCACCAAGAATAACCCTAGAGTCAGTCCCTCAAAGACTATATATCTTAACCCCAAAATCAGAGACAATATGTTGAACCAACATTAAAAAGTTGAAGTTTTGACTCTATCCAGTCATTATTAGATGTCACAAAACCAATCCATCCACCATGAGAAGAACCAAACATAATCAATTTAATGGGAAATATAAACTATACGTGCTAGAATTCTTTTTCCCAAAATGAAGTGTTCAGAGTAGAAAATCAACCAGTTATTAATGTTTTAATCTCCATAATCAAGCCCTCAATGATTGTACATCATTTAACGGGGACTCAAAGACAATGCGTCGAGCCAAGGCCCTAAGATCAAGTTTTGATCCTGCCATAGTTAACGTTAAATGTAGAAACACAGCCCATAGTCCAAATAAAAGAAGAACTGAACGTGATCAATTTACGGAAAACACAGACTGTACGAGTATTAGATTTTCCCAAAAATAAAAGTGTCCAAGAAGTGATACCCAGCCCAGCGATCAAGGTACCCATTTCATGTAATCGATTCCCCAAGAGTTATGTACCTAGTAAACAATAAAAGAAGGACTGAACGTGAACAATTTACGAAAAACACAGACTGTACGAGTATTAGATTTTCCGACGATAAAAAGTGTCCAAGAAGAGATACCCAGCCCAGCGATCAAGATACCCATTTTATGTAATTAATTCAAAGGTTTACGTACCTAGGATACAATTCAACAAATCCACAACATCAACCCCTCGTATACGACGTCACAAACCACGTACGGACAATTTTATGTGTGTAGTCGTACTTGTGAAAAACATAAACACTTATCCCTAGGAACAAGTGCCAAAAAGCAAAACGCCAAGAAGACAAACCATAAACAATTAGCCAACACAGTAATTAACTGAATGGAAGCCTAAAGTAAGAGTGACAACTTATGTGAGTATTATAGACACGTAGAATGATGAAGTAAGTGTGAAACCTTATGTATCTAACTTTTAACTTTATTGAACATAGAGAAAGTTTTCATAACACAAATGAAAATAAGTGTAAATTACATAAGCTCAGTGTTGCAATGAGACATTAAACTGATAATCTATTAATGCGTCAAACTTTTTCTTACAAATTATTTTAAATTTAGTGTGTTAGAAATTTATATGTAATTACGTGCTTTGGAAGTCAGATACTTATCACACCAATATAGCGTCAGGTGAAATCATAAACTAGTAATAAAAGTAGTGAATATGTACCACGTTAAGTAATAAAGTAATTAAAAAAAAAGAACTTAATTAGTTAAAACAATGTAAAAGTATTAGCACATCAGGTGAAGGAATTTTAATATTAGGTGAAGGAATAATAATATAATCGTACCTATATAGCGTCAGGTGGAAGATTAGTCAAGTGTTAAAAAAGGCGAATATGTACGATTTTTCGCGATAAGATAATCATATCAGGTGGAGGAATTTTGATATTAGGTGGAGGAATAATAATTATCATGAAATCATATAATCTTATGTGTTAGTCATTAGAGACTCTTTGGCCCTTTCGCCAAATAGATTGAGTAGGTGATGGACTTTGAAGTAATGTTGTCACATATATATATAGTCTAATAGAGCAAATTGGAGATATGGAACAAAGAAATAAATTCTACCAAAACAGAGCTAATTCAAGTACTAAAATAAATTCTTTTAAAGAAAAATCAAAATTTGAAAGTGTAGAGAGAGAGCATAACAAAACGATGAGGACATCGTTAAGAATGGGAAGAATGATATGTAATGGGATCAATTCTCAAAAGCCTCAGAATTTTCCAATTAAAGTTACCCAAACAAAAATAAAAACAACCGAAATATAAACCCAAAATATGAAGCTGAAAAATTCAAGTAACCTACAGATCGAGCAAGAGTCAAGCTTTCAATTTAACATAGTGAAACAAATGTATCTAATTATACATTGTAATTATACTTTGTAACAAACATCGCAAGAATCTTTCCCACAGAAAATCCAATAAATAAATCCACCCTTGTGTCGCCAATGAATGCAATAAATATCAGTTTGACCAAATCTTATATGACAGGCGACTAACAAAGTAATTCGGATAATAAGAGCTCGAAATACCAAACTATCAAGAGAGTAAGATTTATAATAAAAAAAAATAGTCACTCGAGATGCAAAATATCTTTGTATAAGCTAATTGAATTGTTCTGGAGACTAAGTTTAAAACTGAGTATTTCAATGCAATTAATTTTTATTATCTTTTACCAAATTTCACACAAATAAATTATAAGTCTCCTGAAAATTAAGCGACCCCCTGCTAGCAAAATGTTACAGTGTAAAACTTTGTTCGCTCCGAAAAAATTCCAAAGTGTTATTATAAAAAGTTATAAATTGTAATTAAAGTTACAAGGTAGAACTTCGCTTTATTAGAAAAATTTCAGAGTGATATCTTAAAAGTCATAAACTTCAATTAAACCCAAATAGCCCATTGGTGCAAGCCCGTCCAATAGTGATCTAGGACAAATAGTGCAGCCAATAGGGACTGTAAAATATACTTGTGAGTAACGCCCGAATGTAACCTCTGGCGAAATTAGGAAGAGTACCGTAGATAGTTAGGACTTAACAATTTTTGCGGCAGTCTAGAGTGAGTCTATTTTCCAGTCTTATTGCAGTCTCATGTGAGAATAAACCTTCGAGAGAACTTTTTGTCAGTGCATTAACTTTTGCGTAGCATCGCTCCAGATGACAATTTTGTATTAGTGTCTTGTATTACAAATGCGTTGATATAACCGAAGCTCTGCGACAATTATGATAGTAACAATAAATGCATTACTTTCTTATTTTATTCTCTCTATGTTAATATTTCTCAAGTTTGTTAGTCCTTGTGGCTCCACTCGCTCCTAAGGGAAACTGAAACTTATCAGTCTGATTTCGACTCAATATGGCCGTTAATATAAGCTCCCTACATGTACTCCTAGAATAAGCTCCCCACTCTAGAAATTCAGCCTCCACTCGGGAAGGCCACACGCGAACCGTCAGCTAAGGGCGTGACAAATTCCCCATTGAATTAATTAATCGGAATCTCCGTATTAGGAAACATCAGAAGAAATAAATACAATTATATTTTTAAAAGCACCCCCCACAATTGTATTTTTAAAAGAAACCCCCCCATTAGAATATTTTAAAAGAAACCCCCTCCCCCATTAGAATTGGTTTTTACTAACCAATTTCTGCCATTGAAAATTTTAAAAGAAACCCCCCCATTAGAGAGGCTATTAATGTAGTTGTTAAGTAGAGAAATACTTCATCAAACTTTTATATGTTAGTCCTTGTGGCTCCACTCGCTCCTAAGGGAAACTGAAATTTATCAGTCTGATTTCGATTCAATATGACCGTTAACATAAGCTCCCTACACGTACTCCTAGATTAAGCTCCCACTCGAGAAGTTCAGCCTCCACCTGCAGGTAAGCCCACACGCGGACCGCTCAGACCAGGGGCGTAGACTAAATTTCCCCATCGAGATAAATTAGTCGGAGGATACATCCATTGGGAAACCTCAGAATATAGGGATATCAGAATTAGATCGTTTTAAAAAGAAACCTCCCCATTAGAATAAACTTTGGCCCCCATTAGAAGTGGCACCCCCAAAATTCACAAAACCCCCCACATTACGAATTGGCGCGGCCTGTTTGAAGGAGCAAAAACACGAGGACAACATCGAAAGAACAAAGATAGAGAAGAATTGTTGAGAAATATTACGCACAGGCAAAAGTATGATATCTTGTGAACTTATAATTCTCTTTCCCGCACGCATTTGAAGTGTAATTCATTACTTACGTATGTTTCAAGTGCAACAATATTTTATTAGGCCTAAGTCCCTCTGGAAAATAGCAGCAAAAGAGAGTACATGTAATTAACGAGTCAAATATCAATGTTAAAAAGAAAAAACAAAAAAAAACCGAGTACCGAATTTTAACTCATCAAAAAAAACAAATCAAACATGTCGTTGGATCAAAACGCACAATTATACAAAGCAAAAACTCATTGCCAAAACAGTGGAGATTTCAAAATCACTTACCCCCATATAACGGAGATGCAGACGTAGACGAGATTTGTTATTCAATTAAACCAATTCTGCAGAAGTAACTCAAACAGACTTAAAATCATTAGTATGGCATGTTGTTATAGACTTAGGGATAGGCACTAACATTCCTGAAACAGATAGAACAATACAATAGGGGAAGATAACAACCTTCCAATAAACTCAATCGAAAAATTGCTAAAAGCGTTCCGAGAAAGATTTGTTGAAATCAGTTCAACACACAAATTAAAGCATGGTACGGTATGTTTTCGGACGAAACTCCAAAATGTTAGAGAATACCTACACAAGGTAATCGTATCCATTGAGGCAAAATATGGAAAAGAATCTGCCCTTTATACGATAAAATCGTACTTAATGCTTTCATGCGAAGGATTAAGCCCCAAACTGTACCGAATGTTGATATCAAAAATATTCAAACATTAGAGCTAGCAGTCCAGGAAGTAGAGAGAATGATAGAAATTGACTCAATTGTGGCGAACCACAATAAGTCAAGAATAAATAACGTAGAAAATTCAACTCCGGGACGATCACGAGCAATTTCCCCAGGTTTTCTTTCCGAGAGATAATTCACCCAAACCGAACCGTAAATAGATCTCCAACCCCTACCAGGCAAAGAATAGTACGTTTTGTACCCACGAATACGACAAACAACGTACAGAACCCCCCAATTATATGCTATGCATGTAATAAACAAGGACATATTGCCAGAGAATGCCATACTAGAAACAACTTGCACCAGCAACCCCAGTTTTAATAATCGTTTGTTCGGGAGAACAAACTTAAATGCCAATGGGTCAGGAAAGCTATAGAAATAACCTCCACGTCTCCTCGTTCCGCAACCCGTACCAAGGTTTGTATTCGAATCCTTCCCAATATACGCATCTACAACTATTCAAATCCTTCACCCAACCGACAAAATAATTATCGGTTCTCCAACCCTAAATACGCGACAAAACATGTACCAATATAATTCACGAACGGTGCATCAACTAGAATTCAACATGGAATACAACTGATAACAGAAGATATTTTTTTCCGACGGGAAACGAAAGAAACTTTTCGTCAATACAAAATGAACAAATGCACGAGAGCTCGTCAGCAAGAAATTTTAACCCACGCAATAATACGTGGCAAACAAGACAATCAAATCATCAACCAACTTGGAACTTCACTAACTAAGTGAAATTCCCGCCGAACCCACAACATCAAACCCCAACTTATCAGATAAGCGCATAGGGAAACGTAGTCTCCCAGAGTTAACCGGGACCCTGGAGGCCAGTATTTTTTATAGGTCCCATCCAGTAATTGTACCTTCCTTAAGTGATAATGATGACATACTACATCTGATAGTATTAAACAATTTTAGCGTTGCAAGTACTGGTTTCAAAAGCGCTAATAGAATTCCGGTGCATCAGTTAATCATAACAAATTCGAACGTATTTAATAGACTACTGCGTATACATAGAACGACAGAAAAACCCAATATTAACCCAGTGTAACTAGTGCCGCAGGTCACATGGCTGGATGTGACAATAGGCCTAACGAAATCTTCCCTGCAGACTTCATAATCTGCAAAAGCTTCCATATGAGGCTAGTAATTGGTGCTAATGCCCCTAAAATCTAATAAAGTGTTATTGGATATAAGCAACACAGACTCGTGTATCCATTACGATCCTGACTTTCCAACGCGTGGAGAGAGGGGAGCAACAGCAAAAATCAGAATCACGACCATTTGTACCTCTACGGCGTCTCGAGGGAGAAAATCAAGCAGGGCAAATGGAGCGTAGACAAACAGCAATAAAGAAAATAACTGAAAAATGGACAGGAGTAATAGATACAAAGAAACTAGTTGTAAGGTGGACAGGACATGATAAACCCAAGGACAGGACCTGGAACCACCTACATCAGCGTGAAGGGACACTCACGCAAGCAAGACGCCAATCTTAATCCATCAGAAAACTCGCTTTTTTCGTATGACATGGATCTGCGCTGCAGAACAGATTTTCTGGAACTCCCAAACACGGGGATGCGAACCAAATTTCAGAATTGTCATTTACGGGGGTGACCATTTGAGAGATTTGTACTCTTTGCATAGTATTTGGGGGAATTTTTGTTTTATGCACCGCGAATCCATAATATTTTTCTTCCGAGCTATTTTTTATTAAATTAAGATTGGCGCTTGCTTGCGTCAAGTCTTCTGCTTTTGGGGTTGATTGTAAGGGTGATTCCAAGTCCTGTCCCCTTACGACAGTGTTTGGGTTTATTATTTCATTCCACAATTCGGCTCTTTTCTTTATCTCTTTTTGTCTATACTCCTGCATTTTTCCTATTTTTGCTTTTACTGACTCGATCCATTTGCCGTTTGATTTTCTTTCTCGTCCCTTGGGAGAAAATGACGTGGCGTGATGTACAGAGGTTTTGATTCTATTCACTGTTGCTTCCCCTCTCTCCACGTGTTGGAAAATAGGATCGTGTGGATACACGAGTCTGTTATTTGCTATATCTAATAACACCTTATTAGACTTCAAAAAATTAGCACCAATTATAGCTTCGTATGGGAAATTTTTGCAGATTATGAAATTTGTAGGAAAGATCCTATTATCTTTTATCACATCTAGGCGTATGGAGCCTATAGCTTCCAGCCTATGACCTGTGACACTAGTTAAACAGGGAATATTGATATTTCTCCGTCGCTTACTATATATTGGAAGTCTATTGAATACATTCGAATTTATTATGTTAACAGTTGCACCTGAATCTATTAACGCTTTGAAATCAATACTTGCAACACTAAAATTGTTTAATATAGGTAATATGTCATCATTATCACTTAAGGAAGGTACAATTACTGGATGGGACCTATAAAAAATATTGGCCTCCAGGGTCCCAGTTAATTTTCTTGGGGGCCTAATTCGTTTCCCTGTGCGCTGATTTGATAAGTTGGGGTTTGACATTGGGGTTCGGCGGGAATTTCACTTGCTAGTGAAGCTCCAAGTTGATTGAAATTTGATTGTCTTGGTTGCCACGTATTTTTACGTGGGTTGGAAGTTTCTCGTGCCGACGGCTCGCGGCATTTGTTCATTTTGTATTGACGAAAAATTTCTTTCGTTTCCCGTCGGGAAAAAATATCTTCTGTCATTACCTGTATTCCTGTTAAATTTAGTTGGATACACTGTTCGTGAATTAAATTGGTACGTGTTCTGTTGCGTGTTTGAGTTGGGGAACCGATAATTATTTTGTCGGTTGGGGGAAGGATTTGTATAGGGTTGGGGATTCGTATATTGGGAAGGATTTGCGTATACAAATCCTTCTTGGTACGAGTTGCGGTACGATGGGAAACGTGGGGAGTTATTTCTATAGCTTCCTGACCCATTGGAATTTAAGTTTGTTCTCCCGAACAAACGATTATTAAAATTGGGGTTATTGGTGTGAAGTTATTTCTAGTACAGCATTCCCTGGTAATATGTCCTTGCTTATTACATGCATAGCATATAATTGGAGGGTTCTGTACGTTGTTTGTCGTATTTGTGGGTACAAAACGTACCATCCTTTGTCTTGTAGGGGTTGGAGACCTATTTTGGTTTGGTTTGGGTGAGTTATCTCTTGGAAAGAAATTTGGGGAAATTGCTCGTGATCGTCCCAGAGTTGAACTTTCTACGTTATTTATTCTTGACTTATTGTGATTTGCCACAATCGAGTCAATTTCAATCATTCTCTCTGCTTCCTGGACTGCTAGCTCTAAAGTTTGGATATTCTTTGATATCAACATTCGGTACAGTTTGGGGCTTAATCCTTGCATGAAAGCATTAAGTACGATTTAATCGTATAAAGGGCCCGATTCTTTTCCATATTTTACCTCGATGGATACCATTACCTTGTGTAAGTATTCCCTAACATTTTGTGTTTCATCGAAACAAACCGTACCATGCTTTAGTTTATGTGTTGAACTGGTTTCAACAAATCTTTCTCGGAACACTTTTAGCAATTTTTCGATTGAGTTTAATGGGAGGTTGTTATCTCCCCCTATTGTTTCTTCTATTTGTTTCAGGAATGTTAATGCCTGTCCCTTAAGTCTCATAAACAACATGTTTACTAATGATTTTAAGTCCGTTTGGGTTATTTCTACGAATTGGTTTAATTGAATAACAAACTCGTCTACGTCTGCATCGCCGTTATATGAAGGAAGTGATTTTGAAATTTCCACTGTTTTGGCAATGAGTTTTTGCTTTAATAATTGTTCGTTTTGATCCAACGACATTTTGGTTTTTTTTTTTGATGGGGTAAAATTCGGTACTGATTTTTAATTGTTTTATGCTATTTAAAATTTATATTTTTCTTAATTACATGTACTCTCTTTTGCTGCTTTTTCCAGAGGGTTTAGGCCTAAAAAAAATTTTGTACTTGAAAATATGTAAGCAATATTACACTTCAAAGCATGCAAAGAGAAAAAAAAATTTCTTGTGGGTAATATTTCTCAACAATTCTTCTCCTCTTTTTTTTCGATGTTGTCCTTGTGTTTTTGCTCCTTTAAACAGGCCGCGCCAATTCTAATGGGGGGGTTTTGTGAATTTTGGGAGTGCCACTTCTATAATGAAAGTTTATACTAATGGGGAGGTTTTAAAACGACTAATTCTGATATCCCTTTTTGAGGTTTCTCAATGGAGAATTTCCGATTAATTTATTTAATGGGATATTTAGTTAAGCTCTTGGTTAGCGGTCCGCGAGTGGGTTACCTGAGTGGAGGCTGAATTTCTAGAGTGGGGAGCTTAATTTAGGAGTACATGTAGAGGGCTTACATTAACGACCATGCTGAGTCGAAATCAGATTGATGAGTTTCAGTTTCCCTTAGGAGCGAGTGGAGCCACAAGGACTAACGAGCTTGAGAAATATTAACACAAGACAATAAAATAAAATAGTAATGCATTTATTGTTACTTACATAATAGTCGCAGAGTTCTTGGTTGCATCAACAAAATAACAAATTGTACTGAGACAAAATAACTCAAAGTTTGTACACTTCAAAAGTTTATTACATCACAATCATGGTAAAAGACTGATCAAAAAAACTGCTAGAAGACTGGTGTAAGACTCATGTAAGAACTAACTCAAATTTGGTAAGTCCTAACTATCTATCCTCTGCGATTTTGCCGGGGGTTACGTTTAGGCGTTGCTAAAAGTATATTTTATCAGTCCTTATTGGCTGCACTATTTGTCCTACATCACTATTGGACTGGCTTGCACCAATGGGCTACTTGGGTTTAATTAAAGTTTATGACTTTTAAGCTATCACTTTGGAATTTTTCTAACAATTCAAAATTTCTACACTGCAACATTTTGCTAGCAGGTGTCGCTTAATTTATGACTTTTAAGATATCACTTAGGAATTTTTTCGAACGAACAAAGATTTATATTGTAACATTTTCCCAGCAGGGTGTCTCTTAATTTTCAGAAGACTTATAATTTATTTCTTTGAAAATTGGTAAAGGATAATACGATTTAATTACATTAAGATTGACATAGTTTTAAACTTTAGTCTCCAGAACAATGCAATTAGCTTATAAAAATATATTTTGCATCTCGAGTGACTACTTTTTGTATTATAAATTTTACTCTTTTGACAGTTTGGTATTTTCGAGCTCTTAAGATTCAAATTACATTGTTCGTTGGCTGTCACATAAGATTTGGTCAAAATGATATTTATTGCGTTTATTGGCGACACCTGGGCGGATTTATTTATTGGATTTTCTGTGGGAAAGATTCTTACGATGTTTGTTACAAGGTATAATTACAATGTTTAATTAGATATATTTGTTTCACTATGTTAAATTGAAAGCTTGAGTCTTGCTCGATCTGTAGGTTACTTAAATTTTTCAGGTTCACATTTCGGGTTTATATTTCGGTTGTCTCCACTTCTATTTGGGTAACTTTAATTGGGGAATTTTGATGTATATTTTTTGAGAATCTATCCCATTACATTTGAAAGTTTTCTGTGTAGTGCTTCCAGTTTTTCAGTAATATTAGGAACAAGAAATTTATTAATAATTACCCGGTTTTTGGTCCAAGGTGGAGGAAACAACAAAAATTTACAAAATCTAAAATAATTAATCCGGATTCTTTTTAACTCAGTTTTCTTCAAAAGGAGAAAAATTCCAGAAGCAAAAAGAATTGAATGGTCACAAAAAGTTGAGTAGAGCTTGGCTAACGCGAGTTTATTATATTTACCTCTATAGGCAACAATCTTAGCATATCCTAATTTAATTTTCATATTAATATTTGAGACTGTGCGCTGGCGCAAGCTCGGAAGACTATTAGTAATAGAAATACCGAGCCATCGAAGAGAATCTACGAGAGGGATAGTAAAGCCACTACAGCAAAGGGAAGTACTAGAAATGTTATTAAAAGATAGAAATTTGCATTTATCTACATTAAGAGAAAGTCTTATGTCTGAAAAAGAAGTAGCAACACGAGAAACCATGTTAGATAAACCAGTTTTAGTACGGCTTATAAGAAGCAGATCATCAGCGTAAGCCAGGTAGGAAACATCAGAAAACCGGAGAGATAGGTAGCCAAACAAAAGACTTAATGAGTTTTTTTAATATAGAGAAATTGATGACATCTCCGTATCACCCACAAGCTAATGGTAAAGTAGAAAATAGGCATAAAATATTTTCGAACGTATTAAGCATTTATACAAAAGACAATAGGAACGATTGGGATCAATTCTTACCTTATTTAACTAACGTAATCAATACTGCTCATTATTATTATTATTATTTATTTATTTTTAACCCACACTATACAGAGGCACAATACGTGGAGTATCACGATGAAAAACACAAAAAATGCTACACAAGACAATATATAAATAAAAAATTACCAAATTACAGTATAACACATAATAATTTAAAAGAAACGAGAGCAAAAAAGAAATAACTTGAAAGGAGGGGGAAAAGAGGAAAAGAGAAAAAAAAACTGACAACTTGCAGAATCTAATAAGCAGGTATTAATATTATCATTATTGGATTTTTACTCACTCTTTACAAATCTAAATTGTAGAATGACCAAACAGAGAAAAACAACTAAACAAACAAAAGAAAAATAACTTACGACTGAATAAACCTGATAAGGTGATGGTGCGGAGAAAAACGGATACAAGCAGTATTTGAAAGTTTTCTGTGTAGTGCTTCCAGTTTTCAGTAATATTGGGAACAAGAAATTTATTAATTATTACCTAGTTTTTAGTCCAAGGTGGAAGAAACAAAAAAAATTTAAAAAAGCGAAAATAACTAATCAGTATTCTTTTTAACTCATTTTTCTTAAGAAGAAGAAAAATTACAGATGCAAAAGGAATTGACTGGTCACAAAGAATTGAGTAAAGATTGGCCACGGTGAGTTTATTATATTTACCTCTATTGGCAACAATCTTAGCATATCCTAATTTAATTTTCATATTAATATCTGAGACTGTGCGCTGGCACAAGCTCGGAAGACTATTAGTAATAGAAATACCGAGCCATCGAAGATAATCTACAAGAGGGATAGTAAAGCCACTACAGCGAAGGGAAGTACTAGAAATATTATTAAAAGAAAGAAATTTGCATTTATCTACATTAAGAGAAAGGCCTATGTCTGAAAAAGAAGTAGCAACACGAGAAACCATGTTAGATAAACCAGTTTTAGTACGGCTTATAAGAAGCAGATCATCAGCGTAAGCCAGGTAGGAAACATCAGAAAACCGGAGAGATAGGTAGCCAAACAAAAGACTTAATGAGTTTTTTTAATATAGAGAAATTGATGACATCTCCGTATCACCCACAAGCTAATGGTAAAATAGAAAACAGGCATAAAATATTTTCGAACGTATTAAGCATTTATACAAAAGACAATAGGAACGATTGGGATCAATTCTTACCTTATTTAACTAAC